>NW_028270168.1:9469164-9659164 GCF_037043375.1 Chiloscyllium plagiosum
ATGCCCCTCATGATTTTATAAACCTCTATAAGGTCACCCCTCAGCCTCTGACGCTCCAGGGAAAACAGTCCCAGCCTGTTCAGCCTCTCCCTATTGCTCAAATCATCCAACCCTGGCAACATCCTTGTAAATCTTTTCTGAACCCTTTCAAGTTTCACAATATTCTTCCATCCCTGGTGCTAGATGAATGCAGCTGTTGTTGTATGGTGCAGTGTACCTGGTTCCCCGGTGCTAGATGAATGTAAGCTATTGTTGTACTGTGGAGTGTATATCTGGTTCCCCGGTGCTAGATGAATGTAAGCTGTTGTTGTGTGGTGGAGTGTATATCTTGCTCCCCGGTGCTAGATGAATGTAGGCTGTTGTTGTACAGTGGAGTATATGCCTGGTTCCCCGGTGCTAGATGAATGTAAGCTGTTGTTGTATGGTGCAGTGTACCTGGTTGAAAATGTGTTGCTGGAAAAGCGCAGCAGGTCAGGCAGCATCCAGGGAACAGGAGAATCGACGTTTCGGGCATAAGCCCTTCTTCAGGAATCCTGAAGAAGGGCTTATGCCTGAAACGTCGATTCTCCTGTTCCCTGGATGCTGCCTGACCTGCTGCGCTATTCCAGCAACACATTTTCAGCTCTGATCTCCAGCATCTGCAGACCTCACTTTCTCCCGCAGTGTACCTGGTTCCCTGGTGCTAGATGAATGTAAGCTGTTGTTGTGTGGTGGAGGATATGCCTTGCTCCCCATTGCTAGATGAATGTAAGCTGTTGTTGTACAGTGGAGTGTATACCTGGTTCTCCCAGTGCTAGATGAATGTAGGCTATTGTACAGTGGAGTGTACCTGATTCCCCGGTGCTAGATGAATGTAGGCTATTGTACAGTGGAGTGTACCTGGTTCCCCGGTGCTAGATGAATGTAGGCTATTGTACAGTGGAGTGTACCTGGTTCCCCGGTGCTAGATGAATGTAGCTGTTGTATGGTACAGTGTACCTGGTTCCCTGGTGCTAGATGAATGTAAGCTGTTGTTGTACAGAGGAGTGTATACAAGGTTCCCTGGTGCTAGATGAATGCAGGCTGCTGTCGTGTGGTGGAGTATGTGCCTGGTTCTCCTGGTGCTAGATGAATGTAGGCTGTTGTACAGTGGAGTGTACCTGGTTCCCCGGTGCTAGATGAATGTAAGCTGTTGCTGTACAGTGGAGGATATATCTTGCTCCCCAGTGCTAGATGAATGTAAGCTGTTGTTGTACAGTGGAGTGTATACCTGGTTCCCTGGTGCTAGATGAATGCAGGCTGCTGTCAAGGGGTGGAGTATGTACCTGGTTCTCCTGGTGCTAGATGAATGTAAGCTGTTGTTGTGTGGTGGAGTGTATATCTTGCTCCCTTGTGCTAGATGAATGTAGGCTGTTGTACAGTTGAATGCATACCTGGTTCCCCGGTGCTAGATGAATGTAGGCTGTGTTGTGTGGTGAAGTGTATACCTGGTTCCCCAGTGCTAGATGAATGTAGGCTGTTTTGTGGGGGAGTGTATACCTGGTTCTTCGGTGCTAGATGAATGTAGGTGGTTGTTGTGTAGGGGAGTGTATGCCTGGTTCCCCGGTGCTAGCTGAATGTAGGTGGTTGTTGTGTGGGGGAGTGTATACCTGGTTCCCCGGTGCTAGATGAACGTAGGTGGTTGTTGTGTGGGGGAGTGTATACCTGGTTCCCCAGTGCTAGATGAACGTAGGTGGTTGTTGTGTGGGGGAGTGTATACCTGGTTCCCCGGTGCTAGATGAACGTAGGAGGTTGTTGTGTGGGGGAGTGTATACCTGGTTCCCCGGTGCTAGATGAACGTAGGTGGTTGTTGTGTGGGGGAGTGTATACCTGGTTCCCCGGTGCTAGATGAATGTAGGTGGTTGTTGTGTGGGGGAGTGTATACCTGGTTCCCTGGTGCTAGATGAACATGGGTGGTTGTTGTGTGGGGGAGTGTATACCTGGTTCCCCGGTGCTAGATGAACGTAGGTGGTTGTTGTGTGGGGGAGTGTATACCTGGTTCCCCGGTGCTAGATGAACGTAGGTGGTTGTTGTGTGGGGGAGTGTATACCTGGTTCCCCGGTGCTAGATGAACGTAGGTGGTTGTTGTGTGGGGGAGTGTATACCTGGTTCCCCGGTGCTAGATGAACGTAGGTGGTTGTTGTGTGGGGGAGTGTATACCTGGTTCCCCGGTGCTAGATGAACGTAGGTGGTTGTTGTGTGGGGGAGTGTACTGAGCCCAGTGTCACTGACTGATTGATGGTGTTTTCCAGCTCAGGGAGGGGATAGCGAATCCTTGAGTCAGTGTAAGAAAGGGAAAGGAGCCATGGAACACCTTGATGGAGAACTTGGCAGCAGAGTAATTACAATCACAGACTTCTGCATTTAGCTGGCTGCCTGGTTGACCAGAGGGAATTAAAGTGGGTACGTACACAAACCCAGTGGAGCTTCACAGAGTAGTCTCCATTGTACATACTTCCTTCTCATCTGATTTCCCTTTTCATTGTTCAGCCACATTCCTGCCAAACCTCCTGTGCCCCCACCTCTTGGTTCTTTCCGAGGGGGTGGGGGGAGATTGCTTTCATGGGCAGCAGCAGAAACCACAAACTTCTCCCCCTCCCCTACAGCAGCTGATCAAAACAACACACCGTGTAATATGGGGGGGTGGGTGAGAGGGGTAAATACACTGAGAAGGACATGTCTGACCTGTGCCTGTCCTTTTGTCAGACCTACCCTCCCCTCCTTTCCCAAACCTTCCCTATCCCTAACCTCCTCTCCCCTTCCATCCCCCCTCAGCCCATCCCTCCTTCCATTCTCTCCACTTCTTTCTCATCCCTCCTTTCACACCCTTTCCTGTCCCCATTTTACAACCTCCCTCCCTCCTGTACTCTCCACTCTTCTTTCCCTCCCCCCACCCTCCTGTCCTCCCTCTTTCCTCTCCTTTACCCTCTCCTCCCTTCCCCCCTCCCTTCCCCCCTCCCTTCCCCTCTCCCTTCCCCTCTCCCTTCCCCTCTCCTTCCCTCCACGCTCCTGTCCTCCCTCCCTCCCATCTCTCCTCCCCCACTCCTCCATTCCCTTCCTCTCCCCTCCCCTCCCTACCTCTCCTCCCATTCTCCCTCACCACACCACCTCTTCGTTTCTCCCCTCCCTTCCCCCTCCCTTCCCCCTCCCTTCCCCCTCCCTTCCCCCTCCCTTCCCCCTCCCTTCCCCCTCCCTTCCCCCTCTCTTCCCCCTCTCTTCCCCCTCCCTTCCCCCTCCCTTCCCCCTCCCTTCCCCCTCCCTTCCCCCTCCCTTCCCCCTCCCTTCCCCCTCCCTTCCCCCTCCCTTCCCCCTCTCTTCCCCCTCTCTTCCCCCTCTCTTCCCCCTCTCTTCCCCCTCCCTTCCCCCTCTCTTCCCCCTCCCTTCCCCCTCTCTTCCCTCTCTCTCCCATTATCCCTCCCCCCCGCCCTCCTTTCTCCACTCCCTCCTCTCCCTTCCCTTCCCTTCCCTTCCCCTCCTCCCATTCTCCCTCCTGTCCCCTTTTCCTTCCTTCCTGTCCGACCCTTCCTTTCCCTCCCCTCCTGTCTCTCCCATCCTCTCCCCTCCCCCTCTCCCCTCCCCCTCTCCCCTCCCCCTCTCCCCTCCCTCTCTCCCCTCCCCCCACTCCGATCACAGGGACGAAAGAATAATCTGACCAGGCACTTTGCTGCACTTGTGGCTGCTGATATTGTAGGGGACATCTTGAGTTTGTTGTCAAGCCAACTGCCCTCGTGTGTGAACCTAGCCCTTCCCTTGCTCCTCGCAATTAAAATTTAAAACGCTGCTAAGTTTTTGATCCGTCGATGATGTAGAGAGAGAACATGCTGTAAAAAAAACAACAAAGAGAGAACAGCTGTATCAGCATCTGAAAAGAGAGAAGGCAAGTTAACATTGGGGTGCTCAGTATTAATGTTGATGGGGAGGAAAAAGCTCCGCTCTCAATAATAACCGTCCCTCGCTTTTTTATTCAGCGATGGTAAAAATCACAAGATGTGGAAAGTGTGTGTTTGAAGCCTTGCCTAAACAAGGTTGTTCAGAATTTTTGCGAAAGTGGCTGAATTTCAGATCCTAAACCTGAATCCATAATTATAAACAAGTCTTTCATTCCAGGCCTTTTAATTGCTCGTGGACTCAGGCACCTCTGAACCTCTGTGATTTTCCTTTTGCTTTGTTTTCTGCTTCACATAATTGCTTTTCTTGCGGGTGGGAGTGAGGCGAGTGGGAATAGAGGAAGGATTTGGCGAGACAATAACAAATTTAAGGTGCAAGGCACCCCCTGGCAGAATGCGCACAGTGTTCAGAAAAACGATTCCCAGAAAAACCAGGGATTCCCCTTGAACCCTGTCTAATAACAAAGATATTTGTATTTCTGTGTTTGAGTCAGTGACTTCTATTGTGAGGTGTGCAATAGGTTTTTATTAGAACGTTCAGCTTATAATTTAAATCAAAACTCTGCTAAATGACAAAATTCTAAGTTTGACTTCCTGAAAAATGTAAACAAGGTCCCTCTCATCTTGTATTTTGGAAGACAGGAATGGTGGGGGTTTTGTGAATTGTATTTTGACTTAAAATCTTCCACATTAAACAATAACTTGTTCACTCAGGAGTGGTTATTTCTGTGAAACAAAGACTACTGACTTGTGAAAATATCTAAACGTACTTGTCGTTCCCGACAAACTGCCAATTAATAACTAATCTTTTTTTTATATTTAAAAAACACACGCACACACCCATTTGAGGAGAAGTAAGATTTCAGGGATGTTTAACCGGACTTTCACCCCATCTCACCCCATGACTTGAATCCCGGAGTGGGAGAAAGATTACTGTAATTCATAGACCAACACCCCTCCTCCCCCTCAGCATCTCTCCTCCCCCGGCCCCACCACCCCAATTTTCTCAATCACCCCCCCCCCCACCTCATCCACAGACCCCTTCAGCAGCCCCCATCTCCTCCACCCCCCTTTCCCCCTCCACAATGCTCCTTCTCCTCCACAGCCCCACCATCCCTTTCTAGGTGTGTTGCTTTTGTGTCTTGTTGATTGGTATTTGAAGAAAGGAGAGTTAGATGGGGGAGTCACAGACAGAGCAGTGGTTTCGATGGGGCACCATTGCCACTGTTTTGTCCCCTGTAATTCTCAACGGGTAAGTCTGCCTGTGTGGCCGGGAAGGTGTGAGTGTTATAACTGGTGTTTTTGAGGCCTCTGCTCTGTAGCGGAAGAGTTAATGATCCAATTCCATTTCTTTGTTCTGAAGAAAGCTGGGCTAGGCAGCGGCACACGCAGGCCAGATATCACACTGCAGGCTGCTCCTGGCATTCCCAAGAGTTGGCAAGACACGAAAGCTGCTGGGTCACACTCCTAAGAAAAAGAAAAAAGCAATTACAAAATGATCTAAGATTGTCAGATAAAATTGAAACCCCTCATTTGGAATCGCTGGAGTAGGGAAAAGAGTATTGCGTCATCCAGAAACAAATATGGCACAGAAGGTCGCTGTTTGGCCCATCGTACCTGTGCTAGCAAAAGCTGTCCAGCCTAATCCCACTGTACAAGTTCTTGTGGCTTTATAGATTACTGACTTCAAATGCTTTTCCAAGTTTTATTTTAATGCAATAAGGGTTTCTACCTTCAGTACCCTTTGATTTATCATCACCCTCCAAACAAAAAAGGATTCTCAGCGGATTCCTGTCCAGTACTGCTAATTATTCAGTCAGTGCTGCCCAAAGATTACTCTGTCTGCTCAGGGAAAATACATCTTTCCTATCTACTCTACCTAGGCCCCTAATCCCACTAATGGTTGCTGGGCCTTTATCTGCTTGGGCCTCCCCAAACCCGCTCCACCTCTTTTCCTCCATTTAAGACACTGCTCAAAATCTATCTGTTTCCTTTCACAGTGTCTCCTTGTGTGGCACAGTGCCACGTTTTCTCTGATGATGCTCCTGCGAAGCTTCTTGGGACGTTTTGCTACATTGAAGGCGCGATATAAATTGGAAGTTGTTAAGAACATAGACGCAGGAGTACCCCTTTGAAGATACTCCACCACTCAGTAAGATCATTATTATTTTTACAACGAATACTCTCGACTCCCTTATCATTCAAAAAGCTATCCAACTCAATTGTGAATGAATTGGAAGACCCACCTTCCACTACCAACTGGGGAAGAGAATTCATAACGAGTGACCCTCATCTCTGACTTAAAGGTGACATCTCATTCTTAAACTGCACCCCTAGTTTTAGTCTCCTCCTCTGGGTCGCCACACCTGCCAGTCCCCTTCTAAACCCGATGCAAAGTTTTGAAACATTTACTTCCAAAATATTTGTTTCTGGACATAGACCAGACTTTGTGAGATGATTGTAACTGCAGTTGAGAACCATGGTTCGTGTATTAGATGTGTTCTCTATGGCAAGGCTAAGAGGGGCAGATAGGTCTTGTTCCATTGAGTCTCAAAACAAGGAAACTTTACTACAACAGTATAGGGCATTGGTGAGACTGTACCTGGAGAAATGTACACAGTTTTGCTCTTTTTCCAGAGGGATATTCTTGCTTTGGAAGAAGCTCAGTGATAATTTGTGCAGTTTAGCTTTGGTTCCCTACAGTGTGGAAACAGGCCCTTTGGCCCAACAAGTCCATACTGACCCACTGAAGAGTAACTCACCCAGAGTCATTTCCCCCTGACTAATGCATTTGACACTATGGGCCATTTAGCCTGGCCAATTCACCAAGCCTGCACATCTCTTGGAGTGTGAGAGGAAACCCATGCAGACATGGGGAGAATGTGCAAACTCCACACAGATGGTCGCCTGAGGCAAGAATTGAACCTGGGTCCCTGGTAGTGAGGCAGCAGTGCTAACCACTGAGCCACCATGCTGCCCAATTGATTCCCTATTTGAAGGAGTTCTTTACTCAGAGAGTAACGGGGCGTGGAATGCCCTGCCTGCAACAGTTGTGGACTCACCAGCACTAAGGGCATTTAAATGTTCGTTGGATAAACATATGAATGATAATGGAATGGTGTAGGTTAGATGGGCTTTAGAGTGGTTTCACAGGTCAGCGCAATATTGTGGGCCGAAGGTCCTATACTGTGCTGAAATGTTCTATGATTGTTTTTTGAGGAAATGTTGGGTCATTGGGACCTCTTCTTGGTTTAGTAGAATGAGATGTAGCAAGGAGGTTGCTAAAGAAGGTAAATGGTTCTCCTGATATGGTCTACGCTACGTTGGTGAGACCCACTGTAAACTCAGGGCACGTTTTGCTGCATATCTCAGCCAGGCCCATAGGGGCCAACCTGACCTCCCAGTTTCCCCCCCCCACCCCCCCCATTTTAATTCCCCTTCCCATTCCCATTCCAACATGACCATCCTCGGCTTCCTCCATTGCCACAGCATATTAGACCGCAAATTGGAGGAACAACACCTCATCTTCCGCCTGGGCAACCTCCAGCCCAGAGGACTCAACACTGAGTTCTCCAATTTTAAATAACCCTCCCTTCCTATCCCTGACTCCGTTTCCAGCCCCTCCCCCTCCCTTCCATTCCGCCGTCATTTCCGCTACCTCCAAACCGAGGAAGTTGAACAGTTCATCCACTTCACCAACACCTTCCACCCCGACCTCAAATTCACCTGGACAGTCTCAGATTCCTCCCTCCCCTTCCTCAACCTTTCTATTTCTATCTCAGGCAACCGAATCAACACGGACATCTACTACAAACCGACCGACTCCCACAGCTACCTGGACTACACTTCCTCCCATCCTGCCCCCTGTAAAAACGCCATCCCATTCTCCCAATTCCTTCGACTCCGCCGCATCTGCTCCCAGGAGGACCAGTTCCAAAAACGCACAACCCAGATGGCCTCCTTCTTCAAGGACCGCAATTTCCCCCCCGACGTGGTCGACGATGCCCTCCACCGCATCTCTTCCACTTCCCGCTCCTCCGCCCTTGAACCCCGCACCTCCAACCGCCACCAGGACAGAACCCCACTGGTCCTCACCTACCACCCCACCAATCTCCATGTACAGCGCATCATCCGCCGTCATTTCCGCTACCTCCAAACGGACCCCACCACCAAGGATATATTTCCCTCCCCTCCCCTATCAGCGTTCCGTAAAGACCACTCCCTCCGTGACTCCCTCGTCAGATCCACACCCCCCACCAACCCAACCTCCCTCCCGGCACCTTCCCCTGCAACCGCAGGAGGTGCAAGACTTGCGCCCACACCTCCCCCCTCACCTCCCTCCAAGGCCCCAAAGGAAACTTCCATATCTGCCACAGATTCACTTGCACCTCCACACATATCATCTATTGCATCCTCTGCACCCGATGTGGCCTCCTCTATATTGGGGAGACAGGCCGGCTACTTGCGGAGCATTTCAGAGAACACCTCTGGGACACCCGGACCAACCACCCTGTAGCTCAACATTTCAATTCCCCCTCCCACTCCACCAAGGATATGCAGGTCTTTGGACTCCTCCATCGTCAGACCACAACAAAACGATGGTTGGAGGAAGAACGCCTCATCTTCCGGCTAGGAACCCTCCAACCACAAGGGATGAACTCGGATTTCACCAGTTTCCTCATTTCCCCTCCCCCCACCCTGTCTCAGTCAAATCCATCAAATTCAGCACCGCCTTCCTAACCTGAGATCTTCTTCCCGACCTCTCCGCCCCCACCCCAGTCTGACCTATCACCCTCACCTTGACCTCTTTCCACCTATCACATTTCCGACGCCCCTCCCCCAAGTCCCTCCTCCCTACCTTTTATCTTAGCCTGCTGGACAAACTTTCCTCATTCCTGAAGAAGGGCTTATGCCCGAAACGTCGATTCTCCTGTTCCCTGGATGCTGCCTGACCTGCTGCGCTTTTCCAGCAACACATTTCCAGCTCCCTTCCATTCCCCCTACTGACCTTTCCTTCTAGCTACCAACCGGATTCATTCCTCCTATCGACCAACCAAGTTGTACCCACCACCTGTGTTCATCTATCACTACCTCATCACTCCATCCCTCTCCCCATCAAAAACCCTCCCCCACTCCTCCCCTTTATCTGCAGCTCCCCTTACCCACACCCCCAGTCCTGAAAAGGTTGACTTCTCCACCTCCTGACGCTGCCTGGCTTGCTGTGTTCTTCCAGCCTCCTGCTTGTCAACCTTGGA
Source organism: Chiloscyllium plagiosum (assembly GCF_037043375.1). Classification (NCBI taxonomy): domain Eukaryota; kingdom Metazoa; phylum Chordata; class Chondrichthyes; order Orectolobiformes; family Hemiscylliidae; genus Chiloscyllium; species Chiloscyllium plagiosum. Next base: position 9,478,325 of record NW_028270168.1, read on the forward strand.
TTCCAGCATTTACAGTTTCTTTGTCTCCAAACAAGATAAGAGCCCTTGGCGTTAGGGACAAGGTACTGGCATGGATAAAGGATTGGCTGATGGGCAGGAAGCAGAGAATAGGGATAAAGGGGTCTTTCTCAGGATGGCAGCCAATGGCTAGTGAAGTTTCACAGGGGTCCGTGTGGGGATCACAATGATTCACGTTCTACATTAACGATCTAGATGAAGGAACGGAGGGTATTGGTCTCTGTGTTTGCAGATGATGCAAAGAAGGGTGAGGGGCATGTAGTGTTGAGGAAGTAGGGAGACTGCAGAAGGACTTGGAGAGTGGGCAACAAAGTGGCACTTGGAATACAATGTGGGAAAGTGTGAGGTTATGCACTTCGGTAGGAACAATAGAGGTGTAGGCTATTTTCCAAATGGGGAGAGGCTTCGGAAATTTGAAGCACCAAAGGATTTAGAAGTCCGAGTTCAAGATTCTCTGAAGGGTAACCTGCAGGTTCAGTTTTTGATTAGGAAGGCAATTGTAATTTAACATTCATTTCAAGGGGGCTGGTATGAAAGTACAGGGATATACCGCTGAGGTTGCATAAGGCTCCAGTCAGACTGCATTTGGAATATTTTGAGCCCTGTATCTAGGGAAGGGTGTGCTGGCCTTGAAAGAGGATCCAGAGGGGGTTTACCCAGGGGGTGAAGGGCTTGTCATGTGAGAAGCAGTTGAGGACTCTGGGTCTGAACTCAGTGGAGTTTAGGTGGGCGGGGATGGGGGGATTCTGATTGAAGCTTACAGAGTACTGAGGGCCGAGATAAAGTGGACATGGGAAGATGTTTCCACTAAAGGAGAGACTAGGACCCGAGGGTACAACCTTGGAGTGAAGAGACAACGCTTTAGAAGTGTGATGAGGAGATATTTCTTCAGCCAGAGGATGGTGAATGTGTAGAACATATTGCTGCAGAGAGCTGGGTTGGCCAAGTCTTTGCGATTATTCAAGACAGAGATAAATAGGTTCTTAATTAGTAATGGAATCAAGGATTATGGGGAGAAAGCAGGAGAATGGGGTTAGAAACCAATCAGCCATGATCAATGGCATAGCAGACTCGATGGACCAAATGGCCTAATTCTGCTCCTGTGTCTTAAGGTCTAATGATCTTATGATCTTTTTGAAAAACATAAGATTTAGAGGGGGGCTTGACAGCATACATGCTTACAGGATTTTAGATTAGATTCCCTACAATATGGATACAGACCCTTCAGCCCAACATGTTCACACTGACCCTCTGAAGAGTAACCCACCCAGACCATTCCCCTACCTATACTTAACCCTGACTAATGCACCTAACACTATGGGCAATTCACCTGACCTGCATATCTTTGGATTGTAGGAGGAAACCAGAGCACCTGGAGGGAACCCACACAGAGACGGGGAGAATGTGCAAACTCCACACAGACAAGGCTGGAATTGAACCCAGGTTCTGGCGCTGTGAGGCAGCAGTGCTAACCACTGAGCCATCATGCCACTCACTCTTTTGTTTCTACTCTTACGGGGAGTTTTGAACTGAAGGCACAGTTTAAAACTAAAGCAAGGGGGTTCTCATTTCAGGTTGAGATGAGGAGGAATTTCTTTTCTCAGCATCTTGTTAATCTTTGGAATTTTCTCAGGAATTCTCCTTCCTTTCGGAAGGATGTTGTGGAGCTTGAAAGGGTTCAGAAAAGATTTACAAAGGAGGCTAGTACAATTGCAACATTTAAAAGGCATCTGGATGGGTATATGAACAGGAAGGGTTTGGACGGATATGGGCTGGGTGCTGGCAGGTGGGACTAGATTGGGTTGGGATATCTGGTCGGCATGGACGGGTTGGACTAAAGGGTCTGTTTCCATGCTGTACATCTCTATGACTCTATAATATTTCAGAATATACAGAGTAGATGCATCCCAAAGGAGTCAGAAATATTTCAAGAGATAGATCCACCATTAACTAGTCATAGAGATGTACAGCACTGAAACAGATCCTTCACTCCAACTTGTCCATGCCAACCAGATATCTTAAATTAATCTAGTCCCATTGCTAGCATTTAGCCCTTATCTCTCTAAACTTTCCTATTCATGAACTCACCCAGATGTCTTTTAAATGTTGTAATTGTACCAGCCCCTCACCATTTCCTCTGGCAGCTCATTTCATACACGCACCACCCTCTGCATGAAACAATTTCCCCCTGGGTTCCTTCTAAATCTTTCCCCTCTCACCTTAGCCTCTGCTCTGCCCTCTGTTTTTAGACTCCCCTACCCTGGGAGAAAAACCTTGACTATTTACCCTATCCATGTCCCTCATGATTTTATAAACCTCTGTAAGGTCACCCCTGAGCCTTTGATGCTCCAGGGAAAACAGCTCCAGCCCTGTTCAGCCTCTCCCTATAGCTCAAACATTCCAACCCTGGCAGCATCATTGTAAATCTTTTCTGAACCCTTTCAAGTTTCACAATATACTTTCTATTGAATTGAATGCAGTATTCCAAAAGTGGCCTTACAAATGTTGTATAATTCCTAAAAACCAGTAAAGGCAAGCATACCAATGCCTGCTTCACTATCCTGTCTACCTGCAACTCCACTTTCAAGGAGCTATGAAACTGCCCCCCAAGGTGTCTTTGTTCAGCTACACTGGAAAGGTTAAAGATTGTATGATACTTTCAGGAAAGGTACATAATTATATGAAGACAGGTGACAGGTCAAAAGATTAGAGCCAATAAAAAATAGCAATGAATGACAAAGAAATTAATGAATAAAGGGGATAAATTAGACAATGATGAAAGCTAGCCAGATTTTGATAACAAATGGCAAGAGTTTCTGTATATGGGTTGTTCTGTTATTACGTGTGTTACATCAAGGCGAATTCGTTGCAACGCGATTGACTAATTGAGACGCTGTTTCTACAGTGCGAACTTTTAAAATGTGTGTTGGTTATGACGCAATTATATCGTCCATACTCTAAGCACTGTTTCTAAAGTGTGGTTGTTCTATAACGTGGGGTTAAACAAGAACACAACCATTGTGTTACAGAAGAACTGACTATGTATGTGTCTCTCTCTCTCTCTCTCTCGCTCTCTCGCCTTATACACTCTCGCTCTCGCTCTCACACACACATTTTTATATATATATAAAATATATACATTATATATATAAAAGTGTTGACAAGGTCAGTATGGTCCCATAGAATGTAACGCTAGAGAATTAATAATGGAAAATAACTAAATGGTAATGAACTGATCAGGTATTTTGTATCAGTCTTCACTATAGAGGATACAAATATCATTCGTTGAAATAAATCCAGAAAATTGTAGGGTTGTGGGGGGTGGGGGAATCTTAGGAAAGTCAAAACCACCATAGAAGTGGCATTGAGTGAATTGTTGGAGCTGAGGGATGACAAGTGACCAGGTTCTGACTGATTTCCTCACAGAGACTTAGAAACCTGAGAAAACTGGTACATGGCTCTTCATTTTCCAATGGGGCAAGTCCCATTAAACTGAAAACTAATGAATGGGAGGGAGACAGAAAGCAGAAAACTACAAATCACTTAGCTTCATATAGGTCACGGGGAAAATGTCAAAGTATTTTTAAAGAATTCTAGCAGGGCACTTGAATAAGTTCAGCGTAGTCCGGCAGAATCAATGTGATGTTGTGAAAGGGAAATTATGTTTGACGATCGTTTAGAGTTCTTTGAGGAGGTAGTTTGTGCTGTGAATAAAGGGGAATCCAGTGAACGTACTGTAGTTAGATTTGAATAAGACATTTGGTAAAGTATCATATCATTGGTTATTACAGAAGATAAACCTCAAAATCTTGGGAGTTGCATTTTGATAATGGATTGATAATTGGCTGATTAACAGGAAATAGAGAGGAGGCATAAATGGACCTTTTTCAGTTTGACATGATGAAACAAATATTGTGCTGCCGGAAGTGGTGTTGGGATCTCAACTGTTGACAATTTATATAAGTATCTTGTATCAATTTATTGAAGTTATAGTTGACCAGTGAGGTCACAAAGTTAGGGAAGTAAGTTGTGAGGAGGGCACAAGGAGGCTACAAAAGTTATAGTTTTAGTTATAGTTATAAGTGAAACAAGTGGGCAGCATTTTGACAAGAAAATAACAAGTATTGGATCTAGTTAGTGAGAAATTGAAAAGCTCTGTTGCAGAGGGATCTGGGTGTTATGCATGAATTGGCAGGTGTTGATGTGTAGGTATAGTAAGTAATTAGAAAATGTTATCATTTATTGCAAGGAGAGTTGACTACAAAAGTGAAGAGGTTATGCTTTATCTAGGACACTGGTAAGATCACAATTGGAGTACTATGCATAGTGCTGGACACCACATTTATGGAATGTGTAAGAGTCAAAAATAGTGGTGCTGGAAAAGCACAGCAGGTCAGGCGGTATGCGAGGAGTAGGAGAGTCAATGTTTCAGGCAACGTCCCTCATCAGGAACGTGATGCAGGAATATTCCCCCCACTCCTGCTTCTCGGATGCTGCCTGACCTGCTGTGCTTTTCCAGCGCCACCCTTTTCGACTCTGATCTCCAGCATCTGCAGTCCTCACTTTCTCCTTATGGAAGGTGTAAGTACATTGGAAACCGTGAATCTTGCAGATGGTACATAGTGCTGCTACTGTGCATTGGCAGTAGTGGGGGGAATGACTGGTGATGGTGATGGATGGGCTGCTGATCAAATGGGCTGCTTTGTCCTGGGTGCTGTCTGTCTTCTCCTGATCATGTGCAGGAATTCTGGCTGATTTTTAAATTTACTTTCCCTTTCTTAGAGCAGTGGTTACTGAGATCAATTATAGCATCCAATTGAGCCCTCTGTTAACACTGAAATTGACACCTCAGATGGTGGGTATTTACTTGGGTGAGTGATTTTATTTCCAATTACTGGAACAGCTTTTCAGAAATAAGTCTGGAAATATGCAGTGATGCAATGGGCTAAATCTTGCTGGATTACAAAAACACAGTTGTTAATATTACATTCTGTATTTGCTAATGAATTATTATCAATGCACAAATCAGCCAGCAAATTTGGAGGATTATTAGAGAAACGATGGGTTACAAATCTTCAGAATCCACTGATTAATTTACACAGTTCCATTGTTGGCCTCTGAACCACCCTGTTATTTTTAAGAACTTGCTAGAATTGCATGTTAATTGTTCACTGTACTTGCATTAGAAACTTACAGCTCATAATTAATAGTGTAAGACTCCTTTCAAAGCATCTATAATGATTAATGCAGTGCTCCTCCAAACTATAAAAGGGCGACCTAACATGTTGCATGTCACTCCTATACATTGTGTATTGTTGTTATAGATTTTAGAAAGATCATTACATTTTTCTGCCCCTCTTCGTCTGTCTCTTAGGTCAAGCTTTCAAGGATCATAGAATCCCTACAGTGTGGAATGAGGCCTTTCAGCCCATCAAGTCCACAGTGACCATCCGAAAAGCATCCCACTTACAGCCCACTCCCACCCTGTTCCCATATTTAGCATGGCCAGTCCACTTTACCTGTGCATCTTTGGACTGTGGGAGGAAACCAGAGCACCTGGAGGAAACCCACGCAGACACTGGGAGAACGTGCAAACTCCACACAGACAGACAGTCGCCCTAGGGTGGGATCGAACCTGAGTCCCTGGTGATGTGAGACAGCAGTGCTAGCAATTGTGCCACCCATGTTGTCCTGTTTCTCACCTGACCCCAATGCATCCTCCTTGATCAGGTTCCTGGGGTGCAGGACATTCTGTCTGTTCAGAGTACAATTCTAAAGGGGGTGCAGAAAGAGGGGAACCAGGGGTTTTTTTTTGCAAACAGAATTGTATAAGCATCTGAAGAGAAAAATAGTTTCCTGGGCTGCTGAGGAAAGGCAGGGGAGTGGTACCAATGAAACTGCTTTTTCAGAACACTAGGAGGTATGTGGTGGGAGAATGGTCTCCTTCTGTGTACTGAACTATTTCTGCGATTCTATCCCACCCTTTTGTTCTCTCTGTTTCTTTTCTCAGTCCTTAAATCTCAATCTTTAAGGAGATAAATGGTTGATGCCATCAGCCATTGAGTTTTTGAGTCTCCCAGTAGACACACTACACAATTATCAACTCTTAAAGTTGACAATGAAAACTGTCTTTGAGCTGAAGGCTTCAGCAAAGAGCCACATTGTGAGGTGCCCTCTCCGTTGTAGACTGCAATTGCTTAATTCCTTCTGCAAAATGAAAAAGCTGCCATTTTAAGAAAATATTTTCCTAGTTCTCTGATTGCCCACATTCCTACCAGTAATTTTTTTTTAAGACTGTAAAGTTCCATTTTTCATTTAATGAAATGCAGCAGAGATTTTGCTGGGAACAGTTAGAATAAAGACCTCATTTAGGAAATAAATTCCCTTCCTAGGTTCTCATCATTCATTCCCTAATTGACACAAATCAAGTGCTTCTGTTTTATTTGTGTGTGTTAGAATTCATTAGCAAAGTAGAAATTGAAGCGATACTGCTTTTTACATTGAGTTTGTGTTTTGTAGTTGTATGTGAAATATTGTTTAATTTATATGTGGGTGTCACTGACTGGGTTAGCATTTATTGCCCATCCCTAGTTGCCCTTGAGAAGGTGGTGGTGAGCTGCTTTCTTGAACCGCTGCAGTCTATGTGCTGTTGATGAACCCACAATGCCCTTAGGGAGGGAATTCCAGGATTTTGACCTCGTGATGGTGAAGGAAAATTCAAACTGCGAATGTAAATGTTCATTCAGTCATGACCTGTCCCACACAAACCCATGCTGCCTGTCCCTAATTAAGCTATGCTTTTCCAAATACATGTAAATCCTATCCCTAAGAATCCTGCCACTAGCTTCCCAAAAACTCCTCTCAAATAGCTTCCAAAAGGGCCAGAGACTTGGAAAGTCATTATGGCTCGAGTAGGTCAGAGAGATAGAGAGGGACGAGGTCGCAAGTGGGATTTGAAAAAAAAGGTGAAAATTTTATACATTAGGTGTTGCTAGACCAGGAGCCCGAATAGGTCATAGAAAAAACATGGTAATTAGGAGCTGGAGTAGGCAATTCAAGGCTTCGAGCCTGCTCCGCTAATCAAAGTTGATCATTCAACTCTGTTCACACTTACCCCTCGTACCTTTGATCCTTTTAGCCATAAGAGCTATATCTAACTCCTTCTTGAAAACATTCAATGCTTTGGCCTCAACCATTTTCAGAGGCAGAGAATTCCATGACTCACTACTTTCTGTGTGAAGAATTTCCTCCTCATCTCAGTTCTAAGTGGCCCATCTTATATCCTTAGACTGTCCTGAAAGGTCAATCAAGCACCGGGTGACGAGTGCATGTGATGGTGCAAGGGAGTGAAGCAGTCAGGCCTTAATCCTGCATTTCTCATGCTTCTTACGGTCTGATATGAACAGGGCTGGGTCAGGGTGAAGCCAGAGAGAGCTTTGTAAACACAAACCATACACAGTGGTGGAGATGGCATTGATGAACAGCCATGATGGGCCAAATGGCCGCTTTTTGTACTGTAACAATCTGTGATTCAGTGATTGTACTGAGGTAACTGATCTTAACTTGGATGATGAAAATCAGTTAAGAGAAAGTGAAGACTGCAAATGCTGGAGATCAGAGTCGAGATCAGAGGATCGACATTTTGGGCATAAGCCCTGCCACATTCCTAATGAAGGTCTTATGCCTGAAACGTCGATTTCCCCTGCACGCCGGATGCTGCCTGACCCGCTGTGCTTTTCCAGCACTACACTCCTGACTGTTGAAAATCAGTGTACAATTGACAAGTTTGCAGATGACACAAAATTACTTAAGTGTGAGGTTATACAAAAAGTTTACAGAAGGCTAAGGAGGGCAAAAACGTTACAGATGGAATATAATGTGGGAAAACGTGGCGTCATGCACAGTGGCAGGAAGAAAAGAAGAGCTGAATATTATTTGGATATGGAAAGACTGCAGATAGCTGAAGGATAGAGGAATTAGGTGTTCTTGTGCATGAACCACAAAAAGCTAACATTCAAGATCAGTGTGTCATAGGGAAGGCAGGTGGAATGTTGGCATTTATTTCAAAGGGAATGCTGTGTAAAAGGAAGGGAGGTCTTGCTAAGACTACACAAGGAACATGTCAGAAATGGAACATAGTGAGCCATCCTGTTCAACTCTCAATACTGAGTCAGTCGCTCGTGTTGAAGTTAATTGGATGTGGAGATGAAGCAACTCTCAATAGTCAGCATGTGATTGACCAGTCGATCATCGGACTCCCTTCATTGTATCAACTAACCCACTTCATAGAATTTATTCCACTCAAGAGAAAGGCTTTTTCTGTGTGGGTTAACTAACTATAAGTCACTTTTGGACATCATGAGAATTGTGTGTGTACCTTTCCTTTAAGAGAGTTATATTTTTAAAGACCATATGCACTGTGTGCATACAATGTTACAACTCTGCCTGACTGTTGGTCTGCTATGGGCTATAATATCTGCTGCATAACTTGTAATGTGTTTTACTGTATCAATTACATAACAGAGGGATTTTGGCGTCCTTGTCCATGAATCACTGAAAGTTGACATCCAAGTTCACTGGGTAATAAAGACGGTAAATGGAATATTGACCTTTATTTCAAAGGGAATGGAGTATAAATGTAGGGAGGTTTCGCTAAAACTATACATGGGTTAGTCAGACTGTAGCTGGAAAACTGTGAACAGTTTTGGTCTCCTTGCCTTATCCTGGTATTGGAGGCAATCCATAAAAGGTTAAATAGGTTAATTCCAGAAAAGGAGGGATTTTATTATGAGGAGAGGTTGAGTAGGTTGGGCTTGTACTCATTGGAGATTAAAAGAATAGATTCTTAGGAAGTTTGGCATTGTAAGTGCTGGATGAAGTTAAAAAATCACACAACACCAGGTTATAGTCCAACAGGTTTAATTGGAAGTATTAGCCTTCTGAGCACTGCTTCATCAGGTGGTTGACAATCACCTGATGAAGGAGCGTCACTCCGAAAGCTAGTGTGCTTCCAATTAAACCTGTTGGACTATAACCTGGTGTTGTGTGATTTTTAGCTTTGTACACCCCACTCCAACACTGGCATCTCCAAATCATCAATGCTGGATGGTTGTTTGCCCATGTGAGAGAATCTAGGACCAGAAGGCATAATCGGAGAGGAATACGTTGCCAGTTTAAGATTGTGATGAAGAGGAATTTCATTTGTCAAAAGGTAATGAATTTGTGGCATTCTTTACCACAAGAGGGCTATTGAGGCTGAGTCATTAAGAATATTCAAGTCTGAGAGAGACAGATTTTTAATCAGTAAAGGACTCAAGGGTTGTGAGTAAAGGCAGGAAAGTGCAGTTGACGATTAGCAGATCAGCCACGATCTAATTGAATGGCCAAGCAGATTCAGTGGGCTGAGTTCTGCATCCACATCTTGTGGTCTTGTTTTTTATCTCTCATGATGCTGGTGAGACTGCAACAATTGTCCACCCTGAGTTGGTGCCAATCCTTCTTCCTGGTCATTGCCTTTATCGTTAGTCTATATCACAAGACATTAAGCATCAAGAACATAATGGAACTGGAGTCACCCATGACCAATCTGGCTAGGAATGGAGATTTACAAATTGGTGATGAGACTATGTCCTAAATCAAAGGCCATTTCAGAGGGCACTGAAGAATTGTCCACATCCAACTCAAAAGGGATACGCTAACAAATAAGAAGGGGAAACACAAGAATCAAATTGATTATCACCTTGATTTTGAGGCCCCATAAGACCATGAGAAATAGGAATAGGTGTAGGCCATTTGGTCTCTTGAGCATGTTCTGCCATTCTATAGGATCATGGCTGATCCGACATTCTCAGGCCCATTTTCACAACCTTTCATTCCCTGCCTGATCAAGAATCTACAATTGTTGGGACGGGAGCAGAGGGAAAGGGGACACCACAATACTCCTGCCTTACATGGCAGACCCTTCCAACAGTTGGCAATTGGGTGCAGAGTGGTCGCCAGGGGGTATTGGTAGAAGGTAGCTCTAAGATGTAAGTTCTGGACCATGTAGTAGATGTAGCACTCTGGTCCCTGTGCCACGTAGCACTCCAGGGCACCAGGCAGCTCGGCCCACTAATGGAATATGGGCTTACACTTGTCACAGTGACTGGGACTCTTTCTACTTGACTTGCAATGATCGCGGGCCAATATTTAATTATTTGTGTTATGATTTGAATAACATCAGAAATATCCTCAGTACTTGAATGCCTTGGGGAGCAGGCAGACAGTCATTTTTATCTTGCTGTCAACAGTTGGAGCACTATTAGAAAAATGACAGTAATCACAAAGGAGTGCAGTGTCTCAGATCCCTTCAGATAAACTAATATACCACTTGTGCTGAATAAGCTGAAGTACAGGTAGTGATTTACGTTGACTGGCCGCTGTTCCTAAGGGCAGAGTTCTGTCAGTGACATTTCACTTCTGCTTTCTTGCTTTTTCCCATGTTCCACGTGATTATAGTTCCCTTCGGCTGACCCTAACTGTGAAGTAGTGCATCACAATGATCAGTGTGTATACTCTAACCCTACTGACAATGGACGAGGCCAAAGAGGAATCTGACACCAGCCTCACTCAGTCATTGTCCAGTATCCCAAAGGGTGAAGAGCTGATTCTCCTTTGTAATTTCAAAGCCCGATTTGGGAGGATCACAAACCTTGGGGAAGTTGGCAAAAAAGGGGAAGCATGTACCAATGGAGTCCCACTGACAGAATACCTAGAGTGTGGTTGGGTCATAATCAACACCCTACTTCATCAGAGAGACAAATATAAACCTCATGGCAACACACTCAGTCTAGATGTTAGCACCTGCTTGAATATGTCTTTGTCTGATTGAGGGATGACCCGGATGCTCGCATCACCTATACAACAACAAGCATTGACTTCTACTGGATTGACCCTCACCTAATCTGGTCTACTATCTCTGCCTGGTTTGCCTAAAAATAACAGTGACAATTACTAACTTGGTATTCAATATCGAAGGACTCAAAGACTCTATAAAGAAAAGACCTATTCAGTCAGCACCTCACTCTCAACCTGCCACCACTCAACAAACAGGAATCGCAGAATGTTCAGAGCAGCTGGCTGCTTGGATCCATCATAAATGACATGTACGAGAAGACTTTGTTTCTCTACTAGGAAACATCGAGACTGATCTGGAACTACCAAATATCAAACGCAACAGGTCACTGAACAGGAGGCACCACCAAAACTGAAAGAAAAGAAAGCAGGTCCACAAACAAATTGAGACTGAGATCCAATGAAAACAAACCTGTGACCTAAAGAACAGATGGTGTTAGAATGAGCGCAGGCAATCCAGTAACTCAATGACAGTCGTGATTATGTGTGTGGATTCTTCAGTGTAGTCAAAAACAATCTAGCAGGTCACCAAGTGATGTACTGGACTGAGAGCCAAGATAGAGAGACACTTATGGAGGAGAGGGATCGTCATTGACCAACAGAAGGAGCAGTTCGACGATCTCAACTGAGCCTCATCCTCAATGTGAGTGCCTCAAACTTCAGCATAATACCTGTTACCAAGCCAGCATCATGCCTGGCTGACGAGAGGTTAAGAAAGCAATCTGACAGCACGGCATGAATATGTCCTATGGTTGCAGAAGGAATCCCTGCTGGGATGCTGAAATATGGGAGAGAAATTCACATGACCCCCATTTCCCTCATCAGGAAGGAGGAGAGCATGCCAGAGGATCTCCAGGATGTGAATGTGACCATCTTCGAGGAAACAGATGAGATCAATTGCAGTGAATGTAGAGGCGTCTCCTTGCTCTCCACCTCAGGTCACTGCAAATTGTCTTCTCTCCAGTGACTGAAGAACTCCTCATGGAGTCACGAGTGGGTTGTGTCCATCAAGAGACATAGTGGACATCATCATCGGAGAAAGTCCAAGAAAAATACAGTGGCCGGCAGCAACCTTAATACATAGTATTTTTTTGACCTCTCAAAGACCTTCAATTAAACTAGATGGAATTGGGGAACATCTTCCGCAAATTTGGTTGCCTGCAGAAATTTGTCATCGTGCTCCAGCTGCAGCCATGATTGTCACCAGTGGATCCATTACAGATCCACGCGAGAGTAAACTGGGGTCATGCGATGTGTCATTGCATTAGTGTTCTTCTCCACCTTGCTCACTGCAACTCTCCAGCCCAAAATTGTGATGCTTCATGGTGGATTGGAGCCTCTGTCCAAGATGAGCTGGGAATCTGTCCATTGGACAACGCTTTCAATCCAGAGCCAAGACCACCTCAACCTCCTGTCATCGAGCTGCATGTTCATGGGAATTTATGGAGCGTAAATATGTTCCAAGATGAACCTGTCACATGCTGATATGAGGCTCTGCACAGCAGCAATACTGATTTTATTCCTCCAATGCGACCTGTCATTAGCAAATCAAGATTTAAAATCATGACTATTCAAATCACCCCACACGCCACATTGCATACCAATCAGAAGTAAACCTTTGAGACTGCTTCGCCATTTGATAGGTTGATGGTTCTGGCTTCAACTCCACTTTGTTGCCTACTCCTCATTAACCTTTTGTCAAGAACCCATCCACCTTTCCCTTAACCATATGGAATGATTCTACCTCCACCATACTGAGAAAGACAGTTCCAAAGATATGACCCACAATTTAAAAAAAAACTTCTCCTCATCCCTGTCTTAAATGGGAGACCCCTCTTATTTTCAAACTAGTCTTCCTAGTTCCTTCTTTTTGTTGACTCCATAAAATTCCCTCCAAGAATGTAAGACCAGTTGGATGCTGAGTAGTTTGAAAAGGTACTTGGGGGTTTCCTGAAGAAGGGCTTATGCCCGAAACGTTGATTCTCCTGTTTCCTGGATGCTGCCTGACCTGCTGCGCTTTTCCAGCAACACATTTTCAGCTCTGATCTCCAGCATCTGCAGACCTCACTTTCTCCTCCAAAGGTACTTGGGGGGCATACTTGTGGAAGACAACCACTTACTCCAACATCTCCTAGCAGTGTTGGACTGTCTTCATTTGCTTCCACTCTTACTAATGCAGGGACAGCGAGAGGTTCTGTCTCAATGGCTTGTCATTCAGCCCCACACCATTTATGAAGAGTCAAAATAGACTGGAATCTTCAACTTTACGAAACTCCCCATAGATGTTTCCAGAGCCGCTGAGTATTTCCAGCAAATTCTGTTTTCAGCACCGGAGCTCACCCTGAGGTAAGCCTTAGTTTCCATCCTATTTCACATCTATATGCGGCTGCTTGGTTACATTATCTTAGAGCATGGTGTCAGGTTTTATCCATGCTGATGGCACCTAACTCTACCTAGTGTTCACTTCATACATAACCCGTTTCACTCGTTCTGATTTGGTACATTGTTAACCCCACATCAAATACTGGATGAGTTGAAATTTGCAGTTAATCATGGGGAATACCAAAGCCATTGTGTTCAGTCCCATAGAACATAGAAGAATACAGCGCACTACAGGCCCCTTGGCCCTCGATGTTGCGCCGATCCAAGCCCAACTAACCTACACTAGTCCACTATCTTCCATATGCCTATCAAATGCCCATAAAGAGGCAGAGTCCACCACTGCTACTGGCAGGGCATTCCATGAACTCACTACTCGCTGAGTAAAGAATCTACCCCTAACATCTGTCCTATACCTACCACCCCTTAATTTAAAGCTATGCCCCCTCGTAATAGCTGACTCCATACGTGGAAAAAGGTTCTCACGGTGAACCCTATCTAAACCCCTAATCATCTTGTACACCTCTATCAAGTCACCCCTAAACCTTCTTTTCTCTAATGAAAACAGCCCCAAGTGCCTCAGCCTTTCCTCATACGATCTTCCTACCATACCACGCAACATCCTGGTAAACCTCCTCTGCACCCGTTCCAGTGCCTCCACATCCTTCCTATAGTATGGCGACCAAAACTGCACACAATACTCCAGATGCGGCCGCACCAGAGTCTTATACAACTGCAACATGATCTCAGGACTCCGGAACTCAATTCCTCTATCCATTATAAACTCCGCTACTGATTGAACACCCCACCACCTCAAGCTGAATTACACTATTTAGAAGTTTTGCATCCCATTTATCTCTAAACCGAGCTTCTCACTTGGTATATTTTTCATCAGGCATATTCACTAACCTAACATGGTGAATCTTTACTCCTTCCTTCATCCCACCTTTGGCAGCCTTCCAATCAACTGTATCCACTCTAAACTCAAGAATTGCCTCCCCATACCTCTCTACTTCTCTCTCCTCCTCAAAGGTGCAATAAATTCTATCTTGTTGACCAGGCTTTGGGAAACCTGCCCAAATGTCCCAGTCTTTGACCCTGCACTTTTTTCTAATTACCTTCCTGGGACAGTGCCTTTGGACATTTCCATATGTGAAAGATGCAAGATAAATTTAAGTTATTTGAATTAGTACAAGCCTCTGGAACCTCCCATGTAAGTATGGAAAGGTACAACCAAAAGTGAAAAGTAAAATAAGAACTTCAATTTATATAAAGCCATTCACAACCACAGAATGTCCCAAAGAGTTTTCAATCAATAAAGTACATTGTCAGTGTTGTCACTGTTCCACTGAAGGAATAGGGAATCCAGTTTTTTTTTAGATTCCCTATAGTGTGGAAACAGATCCTTTGGCCCAACAAGTACACACCGACCCTCCGAAGAGTAACCCACCCAACCCATTTCCCTCTGACTAATGCTCCTAACACTACGGGCAATTTAACATGGCCAATTCACCTGACCTGCATATCTTTGGACTGTGGCAGGAAACCGGAGTACCCGGAGGAAACCCACGCAGATTCGGGGAAAATGGGCAAACTCCACACAGACAGTCGCCCAAGGCTGGAATCGAACCTGGGACCCTAGTACTGTGAGGCAGCAGTGCTAACCAGTGAGCCACCGTGCCACCCAATTTGTGCATAGAAAGCTCCCACAACTGCTTTGTGCCAGATAATTTGCTTTTCATAAAGTTCATTGAGGGAAAATTGTCGGCTCGAACACCAATACGAGTCCTTTCTGGTCTGCTCTTTTTTTTTTAAAGAGTGTTGGAGTCATAGGGACGTACAGCACGGAAACAGACCCTTTGGTCCAACTCGTCCGTGCCGACTAGATATCCTAAATTAATCTAGTCCCATTTGCCAGAGCTTTGTCCATACCCCTCCCAAACCCTTCCTATTCATGTACCCATCCAGATGCCTTTTAAATGTTGTAATTGTACCAGTCTCCACCATTTCCTCTGGCAACTCATTGCATACATTCACCACTCTCTGTCTGAAAAAGTTGCCCCTTTGGTCTCTTTTAAAGTTTTTCCCTGTCACCCTAAACTCATGCCTTCAAGTTCTGGACCATGTCAATTTACCCTATCCATGCCCCTCATGATTTTATAAACCTCTATGAGGTCACCCCTCAGCCTCCGGTGCTCCAGGGAAAACTGCCTCAGTCTATTCAGCCTCACCCTGTAGCTCAAGCTCTCCAACCCTGGCAACATCCTTGTAAATTTTTTCTGAACCCTACCAAGTCTCACAACATCCTTCCGATAGGAGGGAGGCTGAAATTGCACACAATATTCAAAGAGTGATCTAACCAATGTCCTGGACAGCTGCAACATGACCTCCCAACTCCTGCACTCAATACTCTGACTAATAAAGGAAAGCATACCAAACGCATTCTTCATTATCCTATCTACTTGTGACTCCACTTTCAAGGAACTATGGACCTGAACTCCAAGGTCTCTTTGTTTTGCAACACTCCCCAGGACCTTCCCATTGAGTCTAATAGTCCTGCTCTGATTTGCCTTTCCAAAATGTAGCACCTTACGTTCATCTAAATTAAACTCCATCTGCCACTCCTCAGCCCATTGGTCCATATGATCAAGATCCCATTGTACTGGGGTAACCTTCTTCACTGTCCATTACAACTCCAATTTTGGTGTCACCTGCAAACTTACTAACAATACCTCCAATGTTCACATCCAAATCATTTATATCAATGACGAAAAGCAGTGGACCCAGCACTGATCCTTGTGGCACATCATTGGTCACAGGCCTCCAGTCTGAAATGCAACCCTCCACCACCACCACCACTACCTCTGTCTTCTACTTTTGAGCCAGTTCTGGATCCAAATGGCAATTTCTCCCTATACTCCATGAGATCTAACTTTGCTAAACAGTCTTCTATGGGGAAGTCTTCCTTCCCCTCTGTTATTCCAAATTCTAGAACTGTACCTGATATTCTCTCCCTCTATCACTGTTTTATACACATTTACCACTTTGGTTGATGTGCTATTTGCAGGCTTTGGTATAGTTTGGGTGCTACCCACTGTAAAATTGCACTGTGCAGCCCATTGGTGTCAGGGGTACAATTTGTCCTGAATAGGATGAATGCAATTGCAACAAAAAATGCACTTTTAATTGCAATGACATCTGCATGTGCAAAAACAAATTTAAATTGCTAAAAATTAAAAATAAACTGCACTTTTGCAGTTTTCAGCCTTTTCCTGACGAAAGTCTGCCTTCAACATGCACATTGCATTCACTCTCCTGCTTTCTTTTTAATTTAATGAGTATTAAATAACTGAGGCAAGGTTGTAGGGGGAATCGTGTTGGATTAGATTGTAGATTTACACTAAACAATTAGGCCAAATTTGTGGTTTGCAATTGCATTTTTTAGTGCCTGTAGAGATGAAGGATTTTTCTCCCTGTCTCCTCCCTTTTGCACTGCTGAAGTGACTGTTTTATTTGTGCAAACGGAAGAATTGACAGAATGGTTAAATGAGGGCTGGGGAAGGGTTTTCTCTTCCAAAGGGTGAGGCTCAAATCACCTGTTTGCAAGATACTGTAAGTGAAGCTGCAAAGAAAGAGAGAGAGAGAGAGACAAAGGCAGAGAGGGAGTGAGTGGGGGAAGGGAGGCTGCCCTCACCCAGGATGCCTTGCGCCTGAGTGTCCCAGTGTAGCGCCATGTTGTAGAGAAAGAAGGATCGGAGAAGGGGCCGCAATCTGCTGCAATCCGCCCTCTCTGCCTGTGAGTATCCCCGCACGACCCCATCAGTCGACAGCTTAGACACCCGGCGAGCCGCCGAGCCCGATATTGAGGGGCGGCGGGCGGCCGGAGGGGGGCAAATCGGGCGATTAGTTTTCCTCCAGCGCCCCTTTCTGCCCAGTATTTTGGGCTCGGGGGCCATTGTTGTAGTGTGTGTGTGTGTGTGTTTGTACAGAGGAGTGATGGGGGGTGGGGAACCATAAGCAGCATTGTAAACTAATGGTGCGGGTGGCTGAAAGTTTAAGGGGGGGGGGGGGGGGGGGGGTGTTGGCCAGTATTTTTATTATGAGGGGCAGAAGGAGGGGGTCATTTTCCAAGCTCGCCCCCCCCCCCTCCCCCCGCGCGGAGGCAGATGGTTAAAGTTTGTGAAAAATGTGCTGCTTTCAATTATTCCAGGAAACGAGGCTTTTTTTTATTTTACAATGGGGAAGGAAGGCTAGTTTCAATGCATGAAATACCGAGGTTGTTTTCATAATTGCAACACCAGCCGAAATATTTGTTTACTTGTTTTTAAAAGCTGAAAATGTGG
Source organism: Chiloscyllium plagiosum (assembly GCF_037043375.1). NCBI lineage: Eukaryota > Metazoa > Chordata > Chondrichthyes > Orectolobiformes > Hemiscylliidae > Chiloscyllium > Chiloscyllium plagiosum. Next base: position 9,495,958 of record NW_028270168.1, read on the forward strand.
ATTTGAATCCAGTTTTTTTTTTGGGGGGGGGGTGGTTTGTGAAATGTGTGGGGTGTGTGTGTGCTCGGTGTGGAGGGCATTGCACTTGTGTAAAACTAAGATTTGTGTTGAGGCAAAAAAAAATGTTCAATGTATGTTGCCACTGATTGCACTTCCCAAGGTTTTTCTGTTCTTGGTTGTGGTTAATTATTTGCTTTGGGGGGGGGGGGGTGTAAACGTGCAGCAAAGGGTTGTCAAATGGAGGAAATAAAACATTTTGCTAAGTTGTAATTCCCAGGTTTTTGATGCTGGGAGAGCGATTATTGCAATTCACGAAAGCTAGTTTGTGTCAGGATCAGTTGCATTCAACATTCCAGCAGGAAAATAAGATCTGGTATTGTCTAAAATTCAGATGTTAGGCATTTTTTTCTTCCTTTGTAGGTGTTGGTGCAGCCCAGCCAGGCCTGTAATTAGGAAAGTTGTATGGTTTCTGCATATGTCCCAACTGTAGCTGTTCCTGAAGCAAATGTTGGATTTTAATGAGCACATTTCGTTCTATTTTTTGTTTGCATACTTTGAGAGGATGTATATTCTGTACAAATTGGTGAAGCAATTTTTAAGTACGTATTGACTATCAGTGCTTTTTCTAAATAATTCCGTTGAGGATAGTAGTCATACAAATGCATCTTGATGAGACAAAAAAACTCTGGATTGAGTAATTTCTTACTTATGTAACTGTGCAAAGAAAGTGGCATATTGTTTTGTTGAAAATGATGCATAGAAAAAGTGGACTTGATTAATTAACTGTTAGAATTCCATTCATCTGTTTCAATATTTTCTTTATGTTGGGATTCATGTTCCTTTTCTTTGAGACTGTGTATCAAAAGCACAGGGGTGAAAGTTGCACAGAATTAAGGAAAGCTTGTTTTGAATCAAACTGCAATTTTAACACTTTCCAGTTAGTCTAGAGTTCAGACTTTGTGTATTTTTAATAAATACATGTTCAGACATGTGGGCGCTCATGAGGTTGCAGGTTTATCTGCCATTCAAAAGCAAAACTTAAATAATATTTCCATTCGCTAGACATGACAAAATAACTGAGAAACTTAGAAAATTTTTAAGTAAAAGCAGAATATCCTCTCTCTCTCATACTTTTTACGCAATCTATATTTCAATTTCAGATGTAGGCTTGTTTGTCTTTGCATTTCTAGATTCTGCAGTGCCAAGGCACGTGCGGTGTGGGGGGTTGGGGGAATGCTGCTGCTGCATGTTCAGTGTTCGTCAGATACCATTGCTGTGTTTTGTATTTTCATGTTAATTCATAAACTTGGACTTGGGCACATGGATAATGGAGGCTGAGGATTACATGGTCATGTGCTAGTCAAAAGGAGTAATTAATTTTTAAAAAAGTCACCTGACACATGCCCCTGAATTTTATGCGTTACATTTTTATCTTATGTTCTCAAGTACATTGCAACACATGGATGTATTGAAACCATTTTTATGAATCTTATTCCATTTCAATTCAGTTTTGTTAAGTGTACACATTGATTTTGATACCTGCAAGATTTTGCAATGTTCATGTCAGTTTTGAAAGCATATATTCATATAAGATGGGGGAAGCACTCTTCCGTTCATTGGCATGTTTTCATGGAATCACTTCTAAGTTGACAATGCAGTCCAAGACTTGTAGAAATTTGGGGCAGGATTTGCATGTTGAAGTGCAATCAGTGCCTATTTTTGGAGAGACTTTTTCAAAATAATTGGGGAAGGTGGTGGAACTTGGATTTTAAATACTCATGAAACAGAAACAAAATGTTGTTCTTTGTGCACCTTTAAAGTTCTCAATTTAAAATACTTTTTGCTTTATTGTTTTTTGCAGGTATAGGTGGAATGGTTGTTCCCTGTGTTTTTAAGGTATGAATGAAGTGCTCTGGCAGGACTCCCTCCCCCAGCAGCAGTATCAGCAGCCACCACCACCACCACAGGACAGTTTCGGTAACAGCGTCACTCACAGCATGCCCGTGGTGTTAACAGGACCCTCCGCTGCCGGCCCCCAGCAGCAGCAGCAACAGCACGCCGCCTCCCAGGCGCTGGCCGCCGCCTCTGTCTCCACGCAAGGCCCTGGCTCAATGGGGCCTCCAGTGCCGGTAGTGGTACCGGCACTTGCGCTGGCCGCGGGCCGCTCGCAGGACGATGCCATGGTGGATTATTTCTTCCAGCGGCAGCCCGGGGAGCATCTGGGGGGAGGAGGCAGCAGTGGAGTTGCTGGGGGTGGCGGCAGTGGAGGTGGAGGAGGAGGAGGTGGAGGTGGTGGTTACAATGGCAAGCATCGCTGGCCAACAGGAGACAGCATCCATGTTGAACATCACCAGGTCAGTGCCTTTACTTGAGTATGCCAAGCACCCAAGGCATTTACCAGTTGCTCACCTTTTCATTTTGTGCATCCAAAAGCACGTTGCAGGCAACAATCACTTGGATTTTCATCTTGTTTGATCGTGTTTAATCGCTGCTATGAAATTATTTCTTAATTTAATCCTTTGGTTGGAAATTCATGGATAGAAGCACTTGTTTTTACATATATTCAGTCTACAATACTGAAACAGACCATTTGGCCCAACTTGTCCATGTTTATGTCTGTGCTTCATACAACCCTCCTCTCACCCAGTTTTTTGTTTTAATCTAATCCTACGGACATTGCTACTTTCCCCAACATCTGTTTATCTTGCTTCCTCTTATGGTATTTACATCAGCTCCTGCGTGTAGTAGTGAGTTGAGTATTCTAGCTATTTTCTGGATTATGTTTCTTCTGAATTTCTTCTAGAAGTCATTGAAGGCTATTTTCCTTTATCTATCTTACCAAGCTTTTCCAGAATCTCAAATAACATTCTAACAAGTTGCCTTTTACCTTTTCTTTTCTGAGGTAGAGAACTCAAACTTGTCCAGTTTCCAACTGCTATTATCCTTGTTAATTTTCAGTGCCTCTATCGTTTTAGAATAAGGTGACCACAACTGTTCTCTAAAAATACATTTAGGAGTACTCAAGTCAGAACACTTCAACAACTGTAGTTTGCATTTTATTTGATTGAGTGTTAAACTGGGAATGATTCTGCCTGTTCAGCTGAACATGAGGGACCTTGTGATACTGTTCAAGGAAGAGCAGGGGAGTTCCAGCCAACACACACTGCTTAATCCATTACATCAAAACCAGTATATCTGGTCATTTATTGTTTTCTGAGTGAGATGTTACTGCGCAGTATGTTGGCTGTGTGCACCCATTTAATGGTGCACACATTCAAAGGTTGCAAACCATTTCGAAAGACTCTGAATCTTGAATTATTCCTTGGGAATGGTATCATATGCACTGTCTAGTACTTCACGAAAATAGTAGTTCTTTATGTGCAACAGTAGTCAAAGAGATGTACAGCACGGAAGCAGACCCTTCGGTCCAACTTGTCCATGCTGACCAGATATCCCAACCCAATCTAGCCCCACCTGCCAGCACTCGACCCCTATCCCTCCAAATCCTTCCCATTCATATATCCATCCAAATGCCTCTTAAATGTTGCAATTGTACCAGCCTCCACTACTTCCACTGGCAGCTCATTCCATACATGTACCATCCTCTGCGTGAAAAAGTTGACCCTTAGGTCTTTTTTATATCTTTCCCCTCATCCTAAACCTATGCCCTCTAGTTCTGGACTCCTCTACCCCAGGGAAAGACTTTGTCTATTTACCCTATCCATGCCTCTCATGATTTTATAAACCTCTATAAGGTCACCCCTTAGCCAGATGGACAGTGGGAAGCTGTGATCTAAGTGAATTCCATCTTCATTCAATGTGTGCAATTTGATAGCAGGATTCACTAGATAGAGATGGAATGAAAAATTCTTGCTGCATTTTTTTAATCCACTTATTGTCCCATGGTCAGAATTCTGAAGTTTCTGTATGCCATCAGCACAAAGACGGGATTTGCTCAAAGAGAAGTCCAACCATCAACATCTCAATAATTAGGGTTAGGTAATAAATGCCTGGCATTGTCCACATGCCGAGGACAAATTTAAAAATAAACACATACGGAAGCTGTGGCAAACTGAACTCTCTCCACAACACCACCCTGGTTGAGATAATCAAACTGAGCAGAGACCAAATGCCTGCTGACATTTTGACTTGGTGAACACGAGTTGAACTATTTAAATAGCGCACATCTTTTGAATACAAACTTAGTTTTTTTTTGTTCAATAAATAAATAATTGTGCAAAACCTTTTCAGTTTTGGAGAAGGGAATTTTATAATGAATAAAGAAGCATTTCCCCCTCTCTGGCACCACCTGATCTACTGCAGTTTTGCCAAATTGGGGAGGGACAGCAGGGTGAAACGTGAAATGTGTTTTGCTATGTATGTCTTTGCTACAAAGGTTCCAGTTGATAATTGAGTGTGCAGTAAAATTGAGCAGAGAGCAGATTACTCATTGGGAGCATCTTTCTGATGGGTGGCATGGGATATTAGGTTTTTAGTTGTGTCCGTTATAGAACTGCATACATTTGTCAATAAATGTTAGCATAAGGCAGTCATGAGCAATTTTTTATAACTGGAAAATACAAGTCCCACAGTCTTGTGTACTCAATCATTCTAATATCTTCTGAAAAATGAGGATAAATTTAACTCAATATGAGCTTTGTCAGTGTAGATTGAGAGAAAATCAAACTTGACGGCTATTGCGACATTGCATGTAAACTGATTTCACACAGAGAAAGACAGAAAAATAATTGTGATGTTTTGTGAATAAACTTGAGTTTACTTTATTATCAAGTATCACTATTAAAATATCTGGTTTGATACAGTATTGCATGTTACTCTGGTAATAGAATGCAGTTTCTTTGTCTGTCTTTGATATATTTTTGAAGGAATACTGGGAGATGATTCTCCTGTTGTCCTAAAACTTACTTGGTTTGTTAATAAACAATGCTCAAGTGTAATGAGCAATACAATTGGACAACAGTCAAGCTATTGTTGTAATGTGTAATTAGCAAATGCCGAGCCAGCAGTGAGTTCATAATTTACTAGTATGTTTTAATAAATGAATTTCTCCATTGTTTTGGGCACTGAACTTTGTAGTATGCATCCTGAAACCCACAGGAACTTTATTCCAGTGGCTGTCCTTCACATGAGAGTTTTGGATTATTGTTGGGACAGCAGAGGGCATCACATTCGTGTCTGATCATCTCGCCTGGCATTCGTAGGTGTGATAGTGGTCAAGTGTGGGAATCACAATGTTCCCCTATTTTCAATGACTGTTGCAGTACTAAACTGTGATTGAAATACAAACATTATCATATTTTACAAAATTGTCACCGCACAGCAGAAGGCCTTTCGGCCTGTCAGGTGTCCATTGGCTCTTCAAGTGAACAATTCACTTAGTACTATTCTTTCAGATTCTCTGTTATCCTGCATGTTCTTCCTTTCTGATACTAGTCTAGTCCCTTCTTGAAAACCTCCATTCATAGAGTCATAGAGATGTACAGCATGGAAACAGGCCCTTCGGTCCAACCCGTCCATGCCGACCAGATATCCCAACCCAATCTAGTCCCACCTGTCAGCACCCGGCCCATATCCCTCCAAACCCTTCCTATTCCTATACCCATCCAAATGCCTCTTAAATATTGCAATTGTACCAGCCTCCAACCACCCTCTGTGCGTGAAAAAGTTGCCCCTTAGGTCTCTTTTATATCTTTCCCCTCTCAACCTAAACCTATGCCCTCTAGTTCTGGACTCCCCCACCCTAAGGAAAAAACTTTATTTATCCTATCTATACCCCTCATAATTTTGTAAACCTCTATAAAGTCACCCCTCAACCTCCGACGCTCCAGGGAAAACAGCCCCAGTCTGTTCAGTCTCTCCTTGTAGCTCAGATCCTCCAACTCTGGCAACTTCCTTGTAAATCTTTTCTGAACCCTTTCAAGTTTCACAACATCTTTCCGATAGGATGGAGACCAGAATTGCACGCAATATTCCAACAGTGGCCTAACCCATGTCCTGTACAGCCTCAAGATGACCTCCCAACTCCTGTACTCTGACCAATTAAAGAAAGCATACCAAATGCCTTCTTCACTGTTCTATCTACCTGCGACTCTCCTTTCAAGGAGCTATGAACCTGTACTCCAAGGTCTCTTTGTTCAGCAACACTCACTAGGACCTTACCATTAAGTGTATAAGTCCTGCTAAGATTTGCTTTCCCACAATGCAGCTCCTTGCATTTATCTGAATTAAACTCCATCTGCCACTTCTCAGCCCATTGGCCCATCTGGTCCAGATCCTGTTGTAATCTGAGGTAACCCTCTTCGCTGTCTACTACACCTCCAACTTTGGTGTCATCTGCAAACTTACTCGCTGTACCTCATATGCTCGTATCCGAATCATTTATGTAAATGACAAAAAGTAGAGGGCCCAGCACTGATCCTTGTGGCACTGTACTGGTCACAGGCCTCCAGTCTGAAAAACAACCCTCCGCCATCACCCTCTGTCTTCTACCTTCTACCATTCAACCTGGTTCCTTCATATTCTCGGTATGATCCAAATCGTAATCACTTTCTGCTTGAAAATATTTCTCCACTTGTCTCCATTTCTTCTTGTGCTCTCTTATTTTCCACCAGTGGGACAATTTTTCCCTATCTATTTAGTCCACGACCCCCTCAGTTTTGAATTCCTTTATGAAATCTCTCATCCATCTCCAAGGTAAACCCACCTCAACATCTCCAACCTATCCCTCATTACTAGTTTGGGGGGTTTGTATTGTTTTGTACACTCCAGCCCAGAAGCTCATCAGGAGCAATGCAGAGAGTGGAAAACCCTGGGCACAATGTTTATGTTTGGGCTTTGTCCTGGCTAAGTGGATCAGTGAGGATTTGGAAGTTTCTCATTTTGATTTCTGATCTGGGTAGGAACCCACTGTTGGGGTGGACAAAGCTTCAGGACTCCTCAGGACAGAAGTGCAATGTCTTCTGAACTGTTACCTAATGGCATCTCCTAAATTTACACGTAGACATTTCTGGCAGATGAAGTATCATAAGGCTGCTGGTTCCCTCTGTTACCCTCAGAGGAGAGAGGGAAGGAGGGAGGGAGTGAGAAAGAATGAGTTCCAAACAAAATTGAAGTTGCTGATTTGATATTTCACTTTGAGAGGTCTTTTCAGTAAGAAGATTTCAAATGTGATTTGCATTCAACTCTACTAAATGGAAAAGTAATAGATATGGCTGCTAATTGACAAAATTTGCAACTAAGACCTAGGTTTTTGCACTTCACTGCAGTGTATTCTTAAATGCAGTGTGCATGTGTTTCCAAGTTGCCTGCTAAACTACAAGTGGGCATTTTTGATATCTTGTACTTCAAAAAAAATCCTGTTATTCGTGAAAAGCACCAGATGGAATGGATATCACTGAATATTTTTGAGGATATGTTTATCAGAATTGTCAAAGGTTCAGTGTGTTAGCGTTTTTGTGCTAGAGAATGGAGGTGTGGGTAGCAGCTGAGATTTAAAATACGTATGCATAGATTGCCTTAAAACGCTGACAAAATAAGTTATTTTTGTTTTTTTTTAAACTGGTCATCTGTTGCTTCAGTTTTGTTTCACATGCAATTTTTACTCTTCTATTTCTGTCAACCTTATTTTAAACACTTTGCACATTTCTGTCATTTTAGTTTGGGGTATGCACATAATTCTTTGAGGTACAGATTGATTTTCTCCTCTATTAATTTTTTGAGTAGCTTTCTTTCCCATCCTGCCCTTTTCTAAACACTTGGTTACATTTTGGGAAACTGTTGAGCCATAGGAGCTTGAACATGAGTTGGCTTTCGCATTGCATTCTTGCATGTGAATTTGCTTCAGACATTACATACTGCCTAATAGCAGTGGGAATTTTAATCAGTTTCCCACATCCACATCCCTATCTCAATTTAGTGGCACTGAAGCTGTGTGTCTGTGGTGCATCTTTTGTTGACAGTAGCCATCTCTTCTCAGGCCCAGGATTAACCCAGGAGTTAGCTGGTGCAGCTACTCACTGGTGCCATCTTCATTTGAAAAAGTCGTCATGTCACGTCACGTTTTGCCTTTAAAAAATGTTTTTTTTTGCAAAGTTAAAAATGTTGAGAATGTCCTGCACTTTAAATGGATAATAGCACATGAAAAATTTTTCAAATCTGTGAAAACAAAACTTTGAGACACTAAAGCTGAAACTAACATTGTTTTTCTTGCTGAAAGCAATAGAGATTAGTATCTACAACTAGATTACACATCCAACTTGATGATCACAAAGCGTATTGGTGATGAAACAAGAATAGACCTTTAAAGCATTAAATTTGCAACAAGCCTACTTGTTTTCTCATGTCCTATAGGATATGAAATCTCACCTGCCTATTGTATTTTAATGCCTTCTGAAATATATTTGTCAATTATTTGGTTAACAAGTAATTGGTGCCTTGGAAATCCGTAACTCTCATCAAGATAGGAGCAGTGCTGTTACTGTAGAGAATGCCGTGGTTTTGGGAGTGCCAATTGTCACTCTGTTTAGAAGACTGTGGATGGGAAAATTGTGTCATTAAGTTTGTAGGAACAAATTAAAGAAAAGAAAATCTTGTGATGCATGTTAGAAATATAGCTGTGTTCTTTGACCAGAATTAAGCAACAAGATACCGAACTAAGTCAATTATTTTTGTTCTGACAGCTGTATTTAAAATAAAAAATTGTTAAACGTCGGACTGAAAGTAAAATTAACCTGAAGAATAAACTGCTACTCACTGAATATGCTTGTTTCAGGGTTGGAACTCAGATTTTCTTTAGTGGATCATTGTGTGTTCCAGCACAATGCTGTGGGAGACCTTTAGACTTATTGTCTGTATCTGCTGTTTGCTGGAGCAATGCATGGACTAATCCCAAAGAGTCTTGCTGTCCATTCCATAGTGCTGTGTTTTCCTTAGCTTCCAATATTTATTTTGTCCGCAAAGGATACAATGGGTTCTGCCTTACCCACTTCCTGTTTCAAAATATTCCATCTTCAACAGCCTTCTGTGCAAATAAATTTTTCTTTCCCTTATCTGCTTACTCATGGGAAGGCATTGGTGATGTTTAAGAGAAACAGGATTTTTAAACCAGGATTAAAACTCATTACTTTAATGCAACAGTGCTTTGCAATCGATTTCTATATTTGTTTTCCAGGGAACTCTCCAAGCAGAATATATAAGGAACGAATTTGACAAAGTAACCAAGAACACCATATAAACCAAGTGAAAGTTTGTATTGAATTGGGAATCATTTCGCAACTGATCAGTTGATCCGCAAGATTGCAGAAGGTTGATACTGGAGAAAAGAGCTGTAAAAATTAAATATCACTGAGACAGTTTGGAGACTGAATCTGAAATGAATAAACTGCAGTCTTTAATGTAGTATTTCCTTTGGATAGAAATGGTGACTCTTTTAGATCAGGTTATTGTAGTATATGGCACTGTTGTAACGACTTCTAAAGTATTTTGCATTGATATGAGTGCAGATCAGCCGTTACCTCCTTACATGACACAGTGGCTAAATGACCTATTCCTGGTACAGTGTTTGCAATGTTACCCCACTGTAGCAGTTTCTCAGCTTGAATGTGTTTTACTTTTAATCTTTTCCTCAGAATCTTAGTTGTCTTTCCCTGTAAACTGCAGGAAAGCTCCCTGACTTGGCCATGGTATTTGCTTTGGCCTCTCTCCCTGTCTGAATCCTTGCACGCGCATTTTCTTTTGGTCCTTCATTTGCTTTCAGTGTGGAGTTTTCTAGGTTAAATCCCTTGTAATGTACTTAATTTAGTTATGTTGAGCATCCCTGGGTGAAAGAAAGGAAAAGTGTTCAGATTCTTGCTGCTAATTAATATCTAATAACTTCTGCAGAAAATGTTTGCATTGCGTCTGTTGGCGATACGAGTGATGCCTTGTGTTGCTGGATATACTGCTAACTACCTGGGTCCCCTTTTTATTTCTCTTGTCTTCCAACTGGTTATCAGTGACCCTTACATATGCTGATATATGAATTATGCTCATTTGTATCTGGCTGCAGCAGTCACTGGACATTTAGGTACTTGTGTGTTCTACGAAGCCTGGTGACTTATTGTTCAGTGCTTTTAATCTCAGAGATCTGTTCAGCAATATCAACCATGTGTTGGACATGTTTAATCTCAATAATGATAGCAGTTTCTGTGTCGAAAGGAAACATTAAGTTGTCTTCTGCATACTTCATTTCCTTAGGAGTTGTCGTTTCCTGGTGTCTTGAAGGGAGCTGGTGAATTGCTACTAGGATTCTTTGCCCAGTTAGACAATATGCATGAATGTATAACATTATATATTTAACTTTCTGGCATCTTGTTCACTTTTAGCAGGAGGGTTGAGAGCTTCAGTTCTTGACATGCTGTCTAATCTCATCTGAGACCTAGTTAATGTTTATTAGTTGAGCTTTGTTCCCATAAGTTAGGAAAGCAAAAGCAGCTTGATTCCTGTTCCCTGGTCATTGCCGGGAACTCTGTTTTAAACTATTGAACAAAGTTTGCTCTGGTCCACTGCAACATCTGAGGTATTGGAGGATACCCATTAGGTATAGCATTTCATTGGAAATCCGAACCTTCAGAGGAACAGGCAGGAGTTTATACATTAGGTACTCTAAGTTTATTGAACAGGAAAAGTCAATTTGATGATTGAGATATTCAACAAAGTTGAAAGAAGGATTGTAGAATGTAACAATTTAGATTTGTTGCGTCATTCTGCATACAAATAGAGTTTTTGTGTTTGAACACCAAGTATTGGTCTTTTTTTTAAAAGAAGGATTATATGGTCTTTATGGGCTTAATTAGTAAATGTTAGTAAGGCTTTATCTTCAAATAGATCATTTTAAGCAATGGAAAAAAGTGCATTTTTCAAAAATGAAGCAGATACTATTTTAAATTGTTTTTCAAGTATATAGTTTTTTTCTATGGGACTTGTGAAGTAAGCTTAATTTAATATGGTCAATGTGCTTATTTGAGATAAAGGGAGAATCTTTGATTAGTTTTTCTGACATGGATTTCATTTATGATATGGGATAAAAATGGCTTCTAATTAGCTAAGAGTCGTTTAACTTGAATACAACACCCCCCCCCCCCAGAATATTTCCTTCATGACTATTTATTTCACTGAGAAAAACAAGGAATCTCTGATCTGACTTCCTGTTTGTTTTTTCACATTTTATTTTGTTCTTGTTGCTGGTTACATCAAAGGAAAATACTGACAGTAAATATCTGAAGTGAAATAGTAATAAGAAGTTCCACCAAATTGCAAAAATATTGCAAATGTGGTTTTTTCCTATTCCAAGCAGGTGGCAGACATGTTGTATTTGGAACAAACCTTGGGCTTGAAATGCTCCTGTTTGTTAATTCATCCATATCAATACCAAAGCAATGGTCGAATCTTTCTCTGTATACACGTGCACACACGAGCAATATGGCAACTAATTTAAAGATTTCGATAGTTTTTCATTTAGAGTATGAATGTTGAGAACTTTGGTGATACTTGTAGACTTTGAGCAGGAGTATTGTTCCTGGTTGAATGTAATGTCTTGGGTGCTATGAAGTCTTGAAGCAGCTGTAGGATCAGAGCCAGATAAAACAGATCTAATGTTAATAAAGGAAATCACTCATTTATGGTTGGACAGCATTTAATAGGGCTTTGGAAATTTGTTTTTATTTTGGCTAAGTTTCTCCTTGCCTTCCTTTTGAATGGTTGTGTTGTTCCTCGATGTGATAAATTAGGTAAGTATCATTAGTGTACCTCTGGTACTTCCTCCCAGATGGTCTATCCCTTTGGTTCGTCCCATACAGTGAATGTCTACAAGTAATTCTTCTTGAAATAAAAGGAAAGGGTTGTGGGAACATTGAGATAAATATAATGCTGAATCTCTGAGTAAACTTCACCACAGAGTGGATAATAATCACTCACGGGATGTTGGCCACTTGTTGGGCCAACATTTTTTTTTAAGCAGCTGAAACTTACTTTTATGTTGTACCTTCGATAGAAATGAAATCCCAAGATACTCGTCTCAAGTTTTAGGTTAGATTCCCTACAGTGTGGAAACAGGCCCTTCAGCCCAACCAGTTCACACCAACCCTCCGAAGAGTAACCCACCCAGACCCATTTCCCTCTGACTAATGCACCTAACATTGTGGGCAATTTAACATGGCCAATTCGCCTAACCTGCACATCTTTGGACTGTGGGAGGAAACTGGAGCACCCGGAGGAAACCCACACAGACACGGAGAATGTGCAAACTCCACACAGACAGTCACCCGAGGCTGGAATCGAACCTGCTACCCTGGTGCTGTGAGGCAGCAGCGCTAACCACTGAGCCATTGCGTCGCCCCATAATTAAACGCACCCGTTCCCTGACTGGGAATCAAACCTGGGCTGTGGTTCAAGTGCCGAATCCTAACCACTAGACCACCAGGGAATGTTTTGGAGCTTTATACTTAATATTGTCTTTGATTTTGTATCATGGTTCACTCCTGTAAGCAAGCCTCAACTTCCATTGTCACCTGTCCCTAGTTGCCCTTGAAAAGCTGGTGATAGTCAACCTCCTTGAATTGCTGCATTTGATACAACTGTGTCACTGTGATGGAACTCCAGAATTTTGACTCCTCAATCAATTAAGAGGTTTGGAGAGCCTTGTCTTCTGCACTCCAAAACTAAAGCTGGGTGGCAGGGTGAAATGTGAGGAAGATGTTAGGAGAATACAGGCTGACCTGGACAGGCTAAGAGGGTGGACAGATGCATTGCAGATGCAGTTTAATGTGGATAAATGTATGGTTATCCACTTTGGTGGCAAGAACAGGAAGCCAGATTACTACCTAAATGGAGTCACGTTAGGTAAAGGGGCAGTACAACGAGATCTAGGTGTTGTTGTACATCAGTCAATGAAAGCAAGCATGCATGTACAGCAGGCAGTGAAGAAAGCTAATGGGATGCTGGCCTTCATAACAAGAGGAATTGAGTAGAGAAGCAAAGAGGTCCTTCTGCAGCTGTACAGGGCCCTGGTGAGACTGCACCTGGAATATTGTGCGCAGTTTTGGTCTCCAAATTTGAGGAAAGACATTCTGGCTATTGAGGGAGTGCAGCGTAGGTTCACGAGGTCAATTCCCGGAATGGCGGGACTATTTTACGCTGAAAGATTGGAGCGACTGGGCTTGTATACGCTTGAGTTTAGAAGGCTGAGAGGGGACCTGATTGAGACGTATAAGATTATTAAAGGATTCGACATTCTGGGGGCAGGAAGCATGTTTCCGCTGATGGGTGAGTCCAGAACCAGAGGACACAGTTTAAAAATAAGGAGTAGGCCACTTAGAACAGAGTTGAGGAGAAACGTCTTCACCCAGAGAGTGGTGGGTGTGTGGAATGCTCTGCCCCAGAAGGCTGTGGAGGCCAAGTCTCTGGATACTTTCAAGAAAGAGTTGGATAGAGCTCTTAAGGATAGTGGAATCAAGGGTTATGGGGATAAGGCAGGAACAGGATACTGATTTGAGGATGATCAGCCATGATCATAATGAATGGTGGTGCAGGCTCGAAGGGCAGAATGGCCTACTCCTGCATCTATTGTCTATAATCCAGATTCAGTGAGGTCTGTTCTTAGCATTGTTTTCAGCATTTTCAACTGTGCCACCAAGGAAGTCCTGATTTTCTTCAGCTATATATTAATAATAGTCACAATTTTATGGCATTTGCTATAATAGATTAATCTATCTCGTTTAGAGTTTACAATCACCGTTTCTGGTGTTTGAAACCTATTGTAGCTTTAATGTTTGTTTTAATTCCATTTGCAAGTAATTCAAATCAAGGCTAACTTCATTGAGTTCTTTCAATCAGCGGTACATTCATCATTGAGATACCTGATTACAAACTTGGACTCTTTCTAATCACATTGTGAACTTATGAAAGATATGGTGCGTTTTGATGGTCAAGCTATTTTTTTTTGTCTGTTTGTATTGATATTAAAGGTCTTCCAAAAAATATCTGGCACTGAATGAATCTTTCGATGAGATGTTTGGCAAATGTGTCACCAAGGCTACTAATACAGATTTATCAGATTACATTGTGTTCATCAATGTGGGTGCTAGCTACTGGAGAACCCTAGAAAAATACCCACCATTTGACAGGTAGAATTTTGCTAATGGTATCAGCAGTCTTCAGCTTCGATCTTTCAGCTTTGCTTTGTCACCTTTTATTTCGTCAACATTGGGAGCTGAAAATGCTTCTCAGCATTTACTTATTTCCTTGAGGTAACAACCTCGTTAAGGATTGAACAAAAGTGGAGTGGATATCCTGCTGCTCGTTGACAAGACCCAAGCTTTAGTTCTCGAAAGGTTTAGTTGACAAAGGCAATGAAAACTTAAGTGCGCACGAGCAAGACATTCAATTCAGTCCTTGATCTGATGGCAGGGTCTCCGCAGTTGGCCTCTACTCTCATGAGAGGAAGGAGAAAATGTAAAATTGACTATGGTTATGTTGCTGCTGTTTGTTGTCCAGTTACCACTGCTTGAAGTACACGTGTATGCAGACGGAGACAGTGGGTGGTGTCCAATTCTTGAATCACCTGTGATGCTTAATATCTGTGATTAGAGCATGTCTACACCATATAGATTTGCACGGGGCATATTGGGGCATTTGACTTTGAGAATACACCATGCACAATTACATAGGTAAAAATAATGACTGCAGATGCTCCACGCTTCAGGATCTCTGCCTTTATTCTTGATGAAGGGCTTTTGCCCGAGATGTCAATTTTACTGCTCCTCGGATGCTGCCTGAACTGCTGTGCTCTTTCAGCACCACTAATCCATGCACAATTACATGTTTGGACAACACTGGGATTTGACTTGTGAGGGCAGAATGACTTTGGTATGCCAGTGACTAGCTACTGGTAAAAATATTCATCTTCATTATGCTGAACTTGTGTGGAAATGCTCGTGTCAAACTAGTAATTGTGGTGCGGTTCAACTATGACGGACAGAAAGTTTATGGAAATAAGAAGTAGGAGCAGGGTTTGGACGTTTTTCCCTTCAAACCAGCACTGTTACTCTAAGATCACGGCTGACCTACTCTAGGTCTCAATTCCACTCTTATGCTTGTTCCTCATAGCCATGAACTCCTTGATTTCAAAATTCTATTTACCTCCTTTTCAAAAACATTCAGTAATCTAGCCTCTTCAACCCTTTGGGTAGAGGAAACTGAGAAAGTGCTCCGTTTTAAACTAATGTCCTCTTAATTGTAATTATGTCCCCTTGTTTGAAAATACTCTACCATTGGAAACCTCATCTCAATATCTACCCTGTCAACCGCTTCCAGAATGTATGCTCAATGAGATCACCCCTTCATCTTTTAAATTCTAATAAATAAAGAGTGACTCTGCTGCTTCATTCCTGATAACTCAACCTCTTCCTTCCAGAAGACAGCCTAATGAATCTCCTCTTAAACACCTCCAGTACCAGTACATCCTTACTTAAATCCAGGGATCAAAATTGTACTTAGTACTCTAGGTGTGGACTCACCATTAAGTTGTTTATGACTGCTGCTAACTTGCACTTTTTTGGTTGTGCAAATTCTAAATTTCTTTGAGTGCTTAAGCAGTATATGAGTTATACAGCACGGAAACAGACCCTTTGGTCCAACTTGACAGCGCCGACCAGATATCCTGCAGTGATCTAATCACATCTGCCAGCGTTTGTCCCATATCCCTCTAAACCCTTCCTATTCATGTACCCTTCCAGATGTCTTTTAAGTGTTGTAATCGTACCTGCCTCCACCTCTTCCTCTGGCAGCTCATTCCATGCAGGCATCACTCTCTGAAAGCGTAGCCCCTTATATCCCATTTAAATCTTTCCCCTCTCACCTTAAACCTATGCCCTCTAGTTTTGAACTCGCCCACTTCAGCAAAAGATCTTAGCTATTCACACCATCCATTCCCCTCATGATTTTATAAACCTCTACAAAGTCACTTCTCAGCTTCAGATGGTTCAAACCTGTACTCCTGGCAACAAAGACAAAAATATCATATATAAAAAGTTACAGTAATTGGCAGGTAAAATGCTCTTATTGCAATTGGTCATTTTTTATATTAGGATCACTTGTAGAATAGTTGTAATCCATTTCATGAAATTGGATTGCTCTTTGGAAATATGATTCCTTCTTTCCAGAATTGTAGGAAAATATCTCAAGCAAGTTGTAATGCTTTCCTGGATCTAAGTCAGATCTTCTGTGGAGCAAATGTTTTTCGGATGGATTGATGTTTCTGTGCTAATGTTTGCTTCTGTAATGATCCTGACTGTCAAGCAGGATACCATTGGAAATCTGATAAGAGTGTTGAATCAGATACTTCGCCATAGATAATTTGAAACACGAGTAGAACTGAATTCAGGTTGGCTAAGAATGTTGGTTTTTATTTCTATTATAAACTAATAGGATTGGAAATGTTCGTGAGCTGAAGTTTGTACTAATTTTATTCAAATTCAGTGTGTCAGGTTCTCAGGTTGATTTGATGGAATTTATTCAAGCATTCGGTGTAATTCTTTGTCCTTGTTTCTGAAAAGAAAAACTTTTATGTTCATCTGCTACAAATGTCCAGTCTGTTCTAATTTAACTTATTGATAGCAATCTGTCTGTAATATCAAGTTTTGTGTGCTTTTGTTCTTTTGTATAACAGCCTTCCAGGATGTCTCCATAGCTGGCCATTCTTCACATGAGGCTAGCAAGTGAGTATGGATTGGCTTGTGCCACTGTAGAAGCATTGCAGCTAATTCTTAGCTTGTCCCTCCTCCATTTCAACCCTTTCCATCAGGAGAATTGGATCACTCGGTATTGAGGAAAATTGGGGGATCCCAGTCAGTTTCTTGCGCATTTCACTGTCATCAGAGTTGTGAGGTTATCAGGTGAGATAAGGAATTGAGCTTGGCTTCTTTTTGATCCACGTGGCCTAGGTAGTTCCATGATGGGATAGGCTATTCGGTGGAAGCATAAATCCAGTTCTCCAGTGTCTTAACATGCAGCTTCAGTTTTGTGCAACAAAGCTGCATTGCAGAGTGCTGTGAAGGAGGGTGTTCACAATCTGTGAAGGAGAAATGCGAAAGCAGCACTCATTCTGCATATCCAGTGATGTCTTCAGACAAACAATCCACCATTGTAGATTTTGTCCTCCCAAAACCTGGGTTATAAGTACTTGAGCATTTGGATGACTTAGGTGATATAGTTTCCTGCTCTGTATCTGCACCTTGAGAAGCTTCTCAACTTGATACTGGTGACATAACTATAGGAACTACTTTGGACATCTCTGACCCAAACTGTGGAACAGAGAAAAAGTTACCATAAGAAAATAATGAGATAACTTAATAGAAATTATGACTATAGAATAATTTAACTCTTAAAACTTTTTACTCTGGTGTTACATTGACTTTTATCTTAGATTTATAAATAGTAATGTAAGGCCAAAGGTCCTGTTGCAGGAAATTAAAAAAATGAATTAAAGTAACTCAGAAAGTGGCCATTAAAATGTCTTGAAGTTTGGGGTTTAAAAGCCTGGAGAGTGCAAGTAGAGGTTTACATGTTAAATTGATTTATGGTTGTGAGAAGGATTAAGTTTAAACATGATTGATTGTTGAGAATACAAACGGAGAAAATTAGCGATTTAGTGATGTATAATTTGAATAATGTAAATATTTCTCAGTTCAGGATAAGATAAGCTTCTCTTTCAGATGTACATGAACTGTAAAACCTACGGCATACAGGTTGCTGGTTGACAGTGAGCGATTTTCTGGTAGTAAGAGCATGGTTCCTGTCTGCCTCTCCACCATTTGCTTTGATCGGAGGCACCCCCTGCTTGTGAACCCAGTATTTTTAATGGACACTAAAGATGGCTGAAAAAGTATTCTGGCTACCCTTAGAATTTAGCATTGAATGATTTATTGTCACTTCCATTTTACAGTGAATAGTAACAGTAAAATGTAGTGATTGGCTTCAACTGTTGCCACAATCAGGCACCATTTTGAATAGTTTATGAATAAAGAAAATAAAAAGATTTACTTTCAGTTATGTGTTCGTTCTGCCACTGCCTCCATGAATTCTGAGCCAGGTCACCAATGACACCTGCATCTCCACCATCTCGCCAGGCCCACCAGCATAGTAATTGCAACTCTTCAGGTGTCAGCGCAGGTCCGACCTCGTCAATGCCAGGTCCCATGTTGAACCCACACTCATCCCGCAGCTGGGAGTCCTGGGTACTGCTGCTGCAGCCACCTCACCGATAACCAGGAGTCTCTGGGCCTACCACAGCCAGGAGCAGCCACCGCTGCCTCCTGGATACCTGGGAGTCTCTAATACAGGGATGCCGCGACTGACCACCCACCCCAGTTCGAATGCCTTCGCTCTAGTTGAGACCTCAGCATAATGAAATAGAAAGCACCATTATACTATGTGCAGTTACCAGCATGCTTGTGCACACATTAAGCGTGCTCTGAGCTTACGTGGTGTTTCGAAAAGGAAGTGTGAATGGACAAGCCTAACAGATAGTTGGTACTTTGTTTGTGATGCTCTAGTGTGCTCGATATCCTGCCTGAAGCACTAACCACCCTGAAGTCCGTTGATGCAACTCACTTGTTTCCATCTACAGTGAAGAGTTGTGTGATGATTAATAGAACATTGGGATTGATGATCCATGAGTCTTGTGGTAAAGTGCTGATTATTTTTGCTGTTATGCTAGCAAGATGAACATAAGACTTTCATGGAAAATTATAGTAATAGACTTCAGCTTCCAGAAGTGTGGCTGTGTTACCTGGTGTCGCTGTTATGGTGTAATGGCAAGACCATAGTTACTACGTTAATCTAGTAACATTTAGGCTTCATAGCTCCTGAAGGCTGGAACTCTGTTTTGATAATAGACCATGCTAGTCATAATAGATCAGTTTGTACCATGGTGAGCAAAAGGTGGGCTAACGTTTTTGTGTACTGTCTATTGTTATGTAAAGTTACATACCCCTAGAACAGCAACCTATTTCTTGGATGCTAGTCAGTCTATTCCATTCTCTTTGTTTTCATTTTGAAGCTTCAGAACTTTATCCCAGTCATTTTACTGCTGACTATAGTGGAACAAGATCTTACCCAGTATAAACAAAAGTGAAATGGCACAGAAATGTTGGCAGTGTAACATTTGCAGGTTTACAACAGTTTTATAATGTAAACCAAAATGTGTTGAAAGGATCCTTTCTGTTTAAAAATTTTGAAATGTCACTAATTCTCTGAAAACCCTTGGAAAGGGCTTTTCGTTCTTTACTGAATGGGAAAAGATTTTGAAATCAGGACGGAGAAATCTTTAATGAGTTTTTGCTGTTAGGGCTTGATTGCAAAAATCAACATTATGAAACTGGAGAGTTGCTGAGTGTTAAATGGTTTAATTGGGAGGATAGTTTTTGTAACTAAATATTATCTGATAGCAAACTTCAAATTAATCATTGTTCATGAGGAATTGACCTTTAGCTGCCAAGCTTCAGGAGAAAATAAGTAATTTATTATAAGATGCCCATAATCTCAAAAGAGGCTTAAAAACCATTTGTTTCTCATTCATTTAAATCCACCAATGGGGACCAAAGCTAGGTTTTTGGGTATAATTCACACATTAAGCCTGTGAAAAAAGAATTTTCAAGAATTGCATCAAACAGAAATATGTTTTATGCAACAGATTATGTTTATTTACACACAACATTTTAAACTTGCAAAAATTAAGTAAAACTACAAGTTGTCATTAAAACCATAAGGCACCACCCCCAACAGGCCTCCATTAACTCCTTACATTTCTTGCGATGCCATTTTGTGATAGTTGTACTTCTGGCCCCAGGGTGATGCCAGATGGTGTCTATGCTCAGAATTTCTGAGGTGATACTGAATGACATCAGTAAAAGCATTGCACATTTGAAAAAGGTTGATAATATATACACTACAAGCCTTGCAAAATAGACATGTACAAAATGTGTACTATTATCCTAATTCCTTAAGAAAAGAATTTTAAAATCGTATTCTTTAACTTTATATCTAATCTTTGCATTCAAATTCTACTTTATATCTTTCGCATTCTAATCAAATCTGATTGCAAACGTGTTATGGACACAACAAGCTAAACTTAACCAGGCTACAGCAGGTTTCAGTTCAGACAGTATCCATGTGATACATATGATGTTTGTATCTCTATTCAAGTTTGGTTTCTCAAATGGATGGTCAAAAGAATCCCCTGATGGCCTGGCATAAGCATATGTGTGTCCATTGAAGCTTTTTCTTTTGTTGCTGCACGTCTCTGCAGTGAATGTAACATTTTTAGGCAATGTTCAAATTCAGTGAGAAGAATACCCACCCACAAAAAGTCCAATTATAAAGCCCTCAGTGGGATATCTGCTGCATTATTGCTTTTGCCTTGTAAATAATATAGGTAGTCAAAGATGCCAGTATTCCATAATGCCCATTTAATGCAAAATGCATTTAGGGAGCAAGATTTGGGAAGCCATATGGTACTGATTTACATGATGCTGATTATTATTCACTCAGAGCTTGGTATAAGACCATAAGAAATAGTAACAGAGTAGGCTGTTCGGCCCCTCAAGCCTGCTTTGCCATTCAGTAGGATCATGGCTAATCACGTCCACCTTTCTCCATAACCCTTGATTCTCATGCTGATCAAGAATCTATCTCAGTCTTAAATGTGCAAAGGGCTCTGGCCCCATTGATGTCTGTGGTAAAGAATTCTAGACAGACTTGATCCTCTGAGACAATCAATTCCTCCTCATCTTAGTCTTAAATTTATGCCGTTTTATACTGAGACTATGCCCTCTGGTCCTAGACACTCCCAAGAGAGAAACATCCTCAACATTTAACCTGTTGAGCCTCTCAAGACTCCTATATGATTCAGTGAGATCACCTCTTGCCCGTCGAATTTCCCATTGAGTAGCGTCCTATTTAGCATTTGCTCATAAGGCAATCCTTCTATACCAGGGATCATCCAAGTGAATCTTTTCTGTACGGCCTCTAATGAAATGATTTCTTTCCTTAAATAAGGGAACCAAAACTGCTCTCACAGTATTCCAAATTATTCTCAAGTCTACTGTTAGGTGGCAGTCATTCTGTTCCAAGGCTTTCTCTATGTCTGTTTTGACTAGCTGCTTGGACAGCAATAAGCAGACTGCTGGAAGTTTGTGAGTCAGTTGTTACTCGGTGAAGCCTGGCAAGCCAACCCACAAGGGCAAGGCTATTTGTTGCTCTTTGTACTTTTTATGTTTGTTCATTTCCCTGTTTGTCTACTGATCCAGAAAGTTTTAATGAAAATGTCTTAAGACTGGTGTTGCAATAGTAAAAAGAAAGTGAAATTAGAATACCAATAGCAGCTGAAATTTGACGTGTACAAATTAAGCACAGCACTAAGTTGCATTATAACATGGATGTAGAATTTCTGTGGTTACAACATAAGTTGATGGAGTTAAAGGACTAGCACATTAATGCCTAAGATAGTAGGATAAGCGTGTCTGATTTGTTTGCTCTTTGCTCACCCCATTGACCATGTTGCAGCCTTCAACTTCTGGAAATTGAATGAAGGGAAAAGTGAACCTAGCTAACAAGTTTTGCTCCAAAACATGAAAATGTATTGTGCTTTATTGCAGAGACAGTTATATTTCTAGTTATGTAACAGATTATTAGTGGTATACTCCACAACCATTCATGAAACCCAGGTAAGGTTATAGCTTTAAGGTGCTGTGAAAGCAGTTAGCATGTGCTGTGATATCATGAGGAAGCTTCTGTGACTCTTCAATGATTAATGTGACATAAACAATTTTCATTCTAGAATAGGAATTATATAAAGTATGAAATCCATATGGACGTTTTTGATTTGGATCTTCACACTTGAAAATTGAAAGATGGAGTAAGTTGAACAGAAAACCTGTATACATAGAACATAAGCACTCGCTTTGAGTTGGTGTGCTGAGTGAGTTTGATCCACCTTACAGGGGTTCCATAATATTGGTCTCTAGGGAATTCACAAAAGCTATAGTTCAAAGTGTGCTAGGTAAGAAAATAACAATTGTTGAGCTATCAGTGTATTGTAAAAAGCTTGAACTGCATTTTTTTAAAAACTCTTTTTCACATTGGAAATTGTAAAATTCTTATTGAACATTTGAATGATTGATGGAAATTGAGAACTGGTTTACCAAACAATGCTATCAGGTTTTCTCAATTTTGAGTACATAAGCGATGTCAGGAACAGGAAAAGGCTGTGTATCAGACAAGGATGTTTCTTTTGCAAGGATCAGCCTTACCTGTCTGGTACTGTCCTTCCTTTCTCTCCAGTTATTCTGGAAACAATCTATTTGAAGTAGCTTTCCCTGACAAATGTTGCCTAAATTCTGTTCCCAACCTACTCCATTCTCATCTATTTTCAATTTATGCCCTTTAGCGTTTGCAATCTTCACCATGGAGAGAACACAACATTACTGAACTTGCACAAGATTCTGAACAACCAGTAGTGAAAGATGGAGATATTTGCTTGTGAAAACTCCTCATTTTGTTCCATTTTGTGCTATGATCCTATAGTTTCCTGTACCACACTGGGTACATATAACATTCAACTTCTGATCATGAGACCCTTGCCCATGAGCCGTGGGAGTTCACCCTACAAGCTCAGGAAACTTTGTCCTGTTGCACGCCATTATTTGATGGGTTTATCCTTGCTTATATTTGGATGAAGAGGATTGTTTTCGTCATGTACTCATTTGTACATGAATGCTAACTCTGAACACCAAAATGCATTGAATTAATAACATGAGCATGTGGGTTCAGACTTTAATAAATAGTTGCTAGGCGTGGCAATACTAGACAAACTTCACTGCAGGATACTCACTCTTTACTGCCTTTGAGAGCTCCCAACCATGCAATAACATTTCCACAACCCTGTTCTGTATGAAAATTAACTATACAATGGGATAGAACTTAAGGACTGTCCTCCAACTTTTCTCCTTCTGAGACAGCGATTCTGTCTTTACACTCTACCTGACTAACGATATTGTGTATAGTTATCTCCAATTTGAAAATTCTTTGTGTCATAATCCAGCATTGTGTAAAAAATGCATATGATGTATAAAAATGGTATAAGGCTCACTTGTAATTCCTAAAGATCTAGCAGGCAGTAATGCTGGAGGCACTGCATGCGGGGAAGACTGAACACAAGTCGGCTGGAAACGAGAAGTGGAAAAATGATGAAACATGGGAATTTATTTGATTACTGTACTCATGTCAGCAGGGAAATTAGATGCAGAAGTAGTCATGGTCCCCAGTTCTTTCTCCCACTTTCTATGATGCTGAGCACTGTTCAGAAGGCAATGATTCAGTGTCGAAACTGCCCTCACCCACCTTCTCCGAGAGTCTTGCATCAGTATCACAAAATAGAAATTGCTGCAGAAAATTGGCAGATGTGGCAGCATCTATGGGGAAAATAAAGCCAAGTTAGCGGCTGAGTCTGGTGACTCGTCATCAGAAATGTTTGTAGATAAGAAGAGCTGGAACATATTGCATCATTGTGCTGCATTCAAACTATAAGGATTGTTGCTGACTGTCTTGTCTTTTCACTCCACATTTCAGCCTGTGTCATAAATATTCTGGCTCTGGTTCACACCTATTAAACCATATCCGTTCATTGATGAGGCATCTCAACTGCTGATGACCCTGGCACAATTATTTTTCTT
The DNA here is from genome assembly GCF_037043375.1 of Chiloscyllium plagiosum. NCBI lineage: Eukaryota > Metazoa > Chordata > Chondrichthyes > Orectolobiformes > Hemiscylliidae > Chiloscyllium > Chiloscyllium plagiosum. The sequence continues at coordinate 9,519,744 of NW_028270168.1, forward strand.
TCTGCACATTCTTTGGCTTTTTTTGGTGCATCCTTTAAGCCTTTTCCAGGACTCTATTGGGCTGCAGCCCAATAATCGAGTTTATGTAGTATGAACTTTACCAAATGAGTTGGTTGTGGCTGACCCTCTGGACTCCACTGGGGTTGGGGTGTCCAGAACTAGAGGGCATAGGTTTAGGGTGAGGGGAAAGATATAAAAGAGACTTAAGGGGCAACTTTTTCACAGAGAGGGTGGGAGGTGTATGGAATGAGCTGCCAGAGGATGTGGTGGAGGCTGGTACAATTGCAACATTTAAGAGGCATTTGGATTGGTATATGAATAGGAAGGGTTTGGAGGGATATGGGCTGGGTGCTGGCAGGTGGGACTAGATTGGGTTGGGATATCTGGTTGGCATGGACAGGTTGGACCGAAGGGTCTGTTTCCATGCTGTACATCTCTATGACTCTATAATTAGGTGCTCCATTACTGTTACTGTATGACAGCTGATTGACCAGATAGGAGCCTTGGAGGAGATCGAAGAACCTGCCCACACAGTTGTTTAAAGGTGACGATGAAATAGTGCAAGAAGTGATAATGAGTTTACTAGCATCTATGCCTTGGCTGTTCTGGTGTTCTGACCACTCTTCTACTGTTGGCTTCTCTATTGACGTTAAAATCATTAAGTTTTGGAAGACTTGGAGAAATGTTGGGTTGAGGCCAAGATCAGATTACCCATTGCCTTATTAAATGGTGAAAGGGGCTGGAGGGGCCAAATGCCTACTTACAGTCTTAGTGATTGATGATACATGCATGCTATATACAGTAGCAGTGGTTGTCCATGTCTTGTTTGAAGTCAGTATCTTGCTATAGAATCACAAGTCACTTGAGTTGAATGAAATCTAATTTTTTTAAAGGGCGCTTGCTATAGGAACTATTTCATCAGGACTTTGTGCTGTTTGCACTCCTTTTGAGAGCTAAATTTTCACTTTGAAATCTTAACTGGTGCAATTGATGGTGACAGTGAGATAATGGTGAGATAACGTGTGTGAGCAAAGGTGGCGGTGTACAGGATTGTTGGGTTCCTGGCTGAAATGTATACTTCTAACTGAAATCCCTTTAATTACTGTTAATCCGTGGGCATACGGAGTGTGATCACAGTGATCTAAGTGAGAAGTTAATTAAGATAATGATGTAAGAGTTGAAAGAAAGACTTCAACCTAACTGGTCCTAAAAGTAATTTTTTAAACTAAGTTTGCTCTACCTGTGCTACTGAACTCAATTTATCATGCTGATAGTTTTTGAAGGAAGATATTGAGCAGAAATGCAGAAGAACCTGCATGTGTCCTGGCTAAAACATGGATGTGATCGTGTTTTGATCCTGTATTCACTGGTACGTAACCTGTCGTGAAGTACCATTTCTTTTAAGTTTTACTGATCTACCATTTCAAAATAAATGTTTATCATCCAGAGTTGGTGTGAACTGAGGTGAAGCCGTAAATCACTGGGTTTTCCTTTTGGTATTACTATTCTCAAGTTGAGAAAGTGAAAGTTACTTGCACAATTTCTGTCTACTTTGAAATGACTTGAGTGGGATGTTTTGCATTCACCATGCTTCATAAAGTGAGCATTTGCCAATCTGTTGTATGAAGACTGTGAATAATTAATTCAATCACATATTTAGAAACTGTAGGGCCATTCTCAGGTAATAGAGTTGTTTGTTTCTTCCTATTCCTGCTAATTCAGGTTCTCATTTTGTGTCTGTTTACAATGCGAGTTACCTAATGCAACTTGATTGCTAGAATGGAACCGGTTTATGGAAAGACTTTTTTAACAAAATCTCTATTCTGCTGTATTTATTTGGCATTGTCATCCGATGAAGTTGCTACCTTCCCAATTGTACCAAATCCTGATTTGATCATTTTATTCATTCTTTGCATCCCACCAACGTATCCAGTTTTGTTGACTATTTGACCCCATGCTTCTAATAATAATTCAATTGGAGTTTTAATTGCTTTCTGGGTTTAATGAGCAATGTTAATCAATTCTAGGTTCATTTCTATCTTGATACATTTCTCTTCATTTTAAAAAAATTTTATTAAATTTATTCAATGTTAACACTAAGATAATGCTTGGAGAGCCAGTGCAGACAAGATGGTTTGTACGGCCGCCGCCTCCTCTGGAACAATTGTTATTTTATGTTTGACTTGGGTGGGGGACAATTTGGAAATTATTTGGCATTAACGCTTTTGTTCTCTTGGGCAGCACAGGTCACTGGGGTGGAGGTTTCCATAACGTTCATCAAGTTTGCAGTGCATTGAATTTATTTGGCCATCTGTGCCATAGTGGTGTTTATGAGCTTTGGCCCCTCTGTCTCCCGCCAATCTTTACTTCTCAATTTTCTATTATTTTTCAACTTAACTGGCATCTGTGCTGCTTACCTCAGTTCTGTGCACACGGAATAATGCACATTTCCAGAGTAAGCATGGCTAGTTGCTGCAGTGTGTATCGTGTAGATTTTCTATGCTCCTACAACTTCTTGCAGTGTTGCTGTTTACAGGCACTGACTGCTTCTTCAAAGGAGTTATGGATGCAATTGATAATTGGAATCATTATTGAATTACCCTCTCCAGACATTCAGACTTGAGGTTAACATAGCAGTTGAAAGCGGATGGGTAAAGGTGTGACCTTTTAATAATCACTGTTGGGATGTAGGCATCGCAGGTTGAGCCCGAATTTATTGCCCATTCCAAGTTGCTCTTGCAAAGGCGGTAATGAGCAGCCCCTTGAACTGCTGCAGTCTTACATGCTGTAGGTAGACCCACAGTGCAGTTAGGGAATTTCGGGGTTTTAATGTGGGGAACTCTGACACTAATACAATGGTGGCCAAAATAGCTGGCTTCTCAAGCCAGAAATACCTTAATATGCAATATTAGAGCTCACTGCACAATGGTACTTCACCCCCTGGGTATTGCATCTGCACTGGGTACTCCTGGATTAAGTGTTTTGCCCTAGTTTGTTGCTGAAATGTTAACTGACAGAGCAGTAACATGTACTTCCTTTTATGCAAAATAATTTCAGACTTTTGTCAAAAGGCACTGTGGCTGTTTTCAGTTGTTCTTTATATTGAGTAGTCTTGATTTTCTTAATGGAAAGCACTTCATTGTCTAGTACGCTGCTAAAATGAAACCTTGTCACTTTGCTCTTCCTATGTTTGGCAATGTGTCAAGGGCTCACTGAATATTGAGATCACATGAAAATCTTGCAGTTACATAATGTGTTGTGGATATATTTGGTCTAAAAACTGTCATAACATGAGGCTGCAGTGCGGAAGTTAATGTCTGTCTTCCGCTTAGCTAAAGCTTGTAAGTTACTAGTGTATTGTCATGATTAAACTCTGAAGAAACCGTCTATTTCATGTATTAGACCATATGAATATACTAATAAAGTTTTCTCTAAAACGTTTAGTTACTGTAGCTCCTAAACCTGAAAAGTTGTAAGGAATACGTATCTCCCTGTTGGGGACAGCAGACTGCTCAATTTAATCAAATTCAATGGGAAACGAATATTGAATCGTGGTGAGACAGCTTAGTACTTAGCACTGCTGCCTCACAGCACCAAAGACCCAAGTTCCATTCCAGCGTCTGGTGTCCGTCTGTGTGGAGTTTGCACATTCTCCCCATGTCTGTTGGTTTAAGCCAGGTGCTCAGGTTTCCTTCCACAGTCTAAACATGCAGGTTAGGTAGATTGACCATAGTAGATTGTTTGTAGTGTACTAGTTGCCTCTAGGCTAGTTGGATTAGCTGTGGTAAATGTGGGGTTATGGTGATATGGTTGAAGTATAGATCTGGATGGGATGCTCAACTGAGGTTCGGTGTAGATTTGACAGGCCAACTGGCTTCTTTCCACATTTTAACGATTCTGTGATTATAACAAAAAAAGATTTAATTGATCCATTGGGCCCAATCTGACCCTCCTGCCTTTGCTTTTTTCCTTGCCCGTTCGCTCCCCCATGCTAGTTCTGTGTTTCTGGGAGAAATATTTGTGTCTCTGATGCCTGGAAGTCTGAAATTTAAATCTAATTCCAGCTTTTCTGAAGGCATTTATATTTGCAAGAGGCTTCATTCATGATGTTTGTGGAAACATTAATGGTACTGTAGAGTATGTAATCGAAAACATATTGTAACAAACTGATTGCTTTTCTGTCACTTTTAGTCATTGGCCTTGATCAGTATTCCCAGGCATATCTTGTCACTTTGTTCCTTTTGTCAAAATTGGAAGCGCAACTTGGCTTACCCATTTTTTTTTTAATAAAGAAAATAATGGTAAGGTCAGAAAACATTTGTAGCCAGAAAAAAATTGTTTCAACTAGACCATTTGAACTTGGGCAATGGAGCGGTTCTGAAACCAAGCTTATTAGGGGTGCGAGAGGAAATTAACAAAAGGAGAGGCTTGTAATAAGGTGGGGACAAAGTGATTGATTTAATGACAAAATGATGAAATGCAAAAGATGATATGAGAAATCTAGAAAAAGAAGACTGATAGCGAAGAAGTGAAATTGGCTCCAGGAGAATAAGAACAGAGGGAAGGGAATTTATAAAAATCCAGGCACGAAGGCGGCTTTTGGGGATGAGGGGAAAGAGAGACAGATATGCCTTAAAATAAGGGGCATCATGTGCCCGCAGCGAACTCTGCAGAGCATTTTCAATCTCAACAGCAGCCCACAACCTTTCTGTATTTTCAGATATTTGCAGGCCCCCTCCATTACTAGCACAATCTGTTCAAGATAAAATGGTGCTTTTCGGAATGTAAGAAACAGTCGGAGAAGTAGGTTACACAGCCTGCTGAGCACGCTCAGCCTTTTAGTAAGTTCGCAGAAAGCCCTCAACCTCCAATCCATTTACCTCCTTTGTCCTCATATCCCTTTATTCTCTGACTGCCCAAACATATACTCGTCAACTCAGTATGTAAACCCTCTGCAAAATTCCAACAATTTGCAATCCTTTGAGTGAAGAAATTTCTCTTTGTCTCCATCTAAAATGGTTGACCTCTTAATTTGTAACTACTCTAGTTCAAGGCACTCAAGCTTTAGCACCAATTTATTCCAAACTTAAGAGAACATACACTCATTCTACTTCTCTCTCTCTTCATTGGACAGTGCTGTCATTCAAGAAATCAATCTACTGAATCTTTGTTGCACCATATACAGAGGAACCTCATTATCCAAAGGACACAGGCGAGAAGTATTTCATTCAGTTAATCGAATTCCTGATAATCGAATGCTGGATGACGTTATTTAGCCAAGCGTCAGGGCTTGCGATCTTGCCAGATAATCCGATATTTGGATATTTGAATACTAGATAATTGAGGTTCTTCTGTATATGACCATTCTTGGATAAGGAGACTAAAATTGCACACTTCTCAAAAATCCTGACCTAATTGCAATAAAACTTCCTTAACAATACTTCCAAACCAGTTGCAATAAATGCATAATGTTTGCCAATGTTTATACTATCTTTCACTTCTAAAAAGATTCTGCTTTTCTAATCTTCTTACCAAAATGTATAATTTTACATTTCCCTCATGTTGTACTCCTTCTCGTATCATCTTCCCCAATCTCACAGCTAGTCTATATTGCTTTGCAGCCTTTTCCCATTCCCCTCAAGTTTGCTTTCTTCCCAACTATGTATCATTAATAAACTTTGCTGAACCCCCCCATTTGTGCCATTTTGCAAGTTACATCCAAAATAAGTACAAATGTCTGACAAAATCACAGTCCGTTCAAAATATTGCCCCAGATTCCTTAAGTTTGTACTAACTGTGAAGGCTGTAAAGTTCTAACAACAAAGACAAGCTGCTGTTCTCAACTTTTTCTGGAATTCGGGTCAGAGTAAGATGGACAACAGAAGTGGTGATTGAGCAGAAACTGCTCACACCGACAGAGTGAAGGGAGGTCAGCAGTAAAGCGATTATTAGATCGGTGTTCAGACACCTTGAAATCAAGGAAATATGCTTCTGCAGACATAAGTTTGTATTATTTTTTTTTACTCTAAGGATTTGTAGGACTGGCCCTTCAAAAGTAGTGGCTGGTTATAGTTTGGAACCATAGAATCCCCACAATGTGGAAACTGGCCCTTCGGCCCCACAAGTGCACATCAACCCTCCGAAAAGTAACCCACCCAGACCCATTCCCCTACCCTATTACTCTATATTTACCCCTGACTAATGCACCTAACCTACACATCCCTGAACACTGGGCAATTTAGCATGGCCAATTCACCTAACCTCCACATCTTTGGATTGTGGGAGGAAACCCACACAGACACTGGGAGAATGTGCCAACACCACACAGTCTCCCGGAGCTGGAATTAAACCTGGGTCCCTGACGCTGTGAGGCAACCATGCTAACCACTGAGCCACCATGCCGCCCCATGAGTTCACATGAACTTAATATTCATGCAAGTAACCTATTTTATTGATGAAATAAGGGAAGTAGAAAATCAAACTGTTAGCCCTATCCATTCTTGTCCCTTTAAATCAACTTCCTTCATGACTGATTATTTAAAATGAGCTTGGTTCTTTGGGCACTGTTTGCTGTGCAAGAAACCAATCTTTACATCAGTCAATGAATATTGGCAGGCTGCTCAGTCATAGGAAAACATCATATTGTTCATTCTTCACTCAAGCATTCACAAAATGTAGCCACTCAAGTGGATTGAGTCATAGAGATGTACAGCATGGAAACAGACCCTTAGGTCCAACCTGTCCATGCCGACCAGACATCCCAACCCAATCTAGTCCCACCTGCCAGCACGCGGCCCATATCCCTCCAAACCCTTCCTATTCATATACCCATCCAAATGCTTCTTAAATGTTGCAATTGTACCAGCCTCTACCACTTGAACTGTGATAGAGATGGTGCATTTAAGGAGAATAAAGTCAGTGTATTTTCAGCTGGCCACCTTCCTTGAATTAAATCTTGACTCCAGTAAAATTATTGATCTCCAGTCAAGCTTGTATTTTCACTGTAAATTCTCCTGATCATAGAATAAATGGTTCACTTTGCAAATGGCAAAATAAAACACTCAAACTTCCAACTTTGAGGCTGCTATAACACCTGGCTTTTTCATCTCCACATTGATGCTTTGTTATGGGCATTTGTTGTAACACCATGTCTGATATGTCGATAAATTACTTTTATGGATGATGCTTCAGAAATATCTCCCAGTTTCTATTAAGATCCTACTTGCATGTTTTGCAAATGTTCAGGACCCACATTTGAGAATCACTCACTGGCTATCCCTGTGGTGCACAGTGTTGGCACAACAGTGTTGCTCATAGTACTTCATCCATGGCCTGCTGACAGTATTCTTATCTCTTATTCAAGGTTCTAGATTAAATCTCACTCCATAGATTTGAGCATAAATTTTAGGCTGGCCCTCCCTATTTCAGTACTGAGAAAATGGTGGACTGTGAAAAGGAGCTGTCATGATGATTAAAATAAGGTTCTCCCTGCCATCTCTGGATATGTATGATTCTATGGTACTATTTCAAAGATGACCACTGGTGTTTCCGAAAAATGTTTAAAGCATTATTTGATTAATTGTTGCTATTTGTGAGAATTTGCTGTGTCCGAATGGGTGCCATGTTTTCTACATTACATGTATCTAATATTTCTTTGACTGCAATGCATTTTCAGTTGTCCTGAGGTCAAAAGGTTTGCATACATGCTAGTTTTTCCTTTTAGTGCAAGTATATAATTGGTAAATCAGCATCAGCCTTGTCTGTTTCACTTTCGTCCAGTAGCTTAAATCCTAATTGTTATTATCTCTTCCATTGTGTTTTTGTCATATGTAATTTGAGGTATGAATTCATGGTATTGTTTAAAAATAAATTTTGATTGACAATTGCGCATCCAACAATGTTTGATAAAACCAAATAAATTATTTCTGCCTTGGTGCATTTATTTGCTCGTAAAGGCGATCTGAGTGAGCAACTCCATAATAAGTAACCTATGCTTGATCTGTGTTGCTGACTTTTCGCATTCAGGATGATCTGTGGGGGAACTAAGCAGGGACCACACCACTCCTGAGGAGGGAATATCAAATCAGAAGCACAAGGTGTGGTATGACTGCACTCATTTCAGAGTAGCAGTGGCCTAACAATATATTGGTTATCTGTCTCTAGTCTCAGGACATAGAATCCTGCACCCTGCAGGTTCTTAACTGACTACTTTCCCAAATGTCCAGTTGTAGCTTTACGAGATTAACTGAAATCCTCCCATCCCTGAAAGAGTGCCCTTTTCCAGTGCATTTAATTTTTAAATCTAGTGAAAATGAGGACTTTGATTCCCTGTTCTGAATGTGCTTTTAATCTAGTAACTATATTGATTTTACATGTAGATGGTAATCTATTATTTTTTAAAATTTACTTATACAGTTTGGTGTTTTACCTCTTGCGTTCATTATATGGTTTTATTTTTCTTTAGGTACGGTCAATGGATGAACTCAACCATGACTTTCAAGCACTGGCATTAGAAGGAAGAAGTATGGGAGAGGTGAGTTGTGCTGGAAGTTGACACTGTGGGGCTTGGTTTAAAATGCTGGCTGACTCTGTGATGTGCCTTAATGATGTTTCATCTTTGTAATGCTCACTACTTCTCAGGAAACTGTCATTCTTCAGAATAACTGTAAGGAGCAATTTTCTGCTTGATTTTAAGCTTCTTAGTAAGTTAGAGACATGGATCAGCTTGTATTTTATGACTTTATTACATTCTTTGATTTTTCTGTTGCTATAGCTAATATAGCCAAATTACTGTAAAATTAATTTCTCTCAATTTTTATGGTTAAAGAGAATCATTATTTTTCGCTGCCACCTGAAAGAAACTGGCATACTTGTGTCGTTCGACATGGTTGTTGAATCTTTAATCTGCCTCTGCCACCCTTTGCACCGAAGTATCAAGAAAGGCTAAGCTATTTTTTTGATTTTGAAAAAGTGATCCATAATTTGGCTTGTTGAAACTCGCCAATGATTCATATCATGTTCATGTGACCAGATGTGATACTGAACCATATAGATAAAAGAGGCCTCTGTCCTTGTACTGAGCTGGCTAATCACAGTCAAGAAGCTACAATATGTCTTGGCTGGTGTGCAGGAGAAACACCTCAACTCAGCTGCTTTATTCCTGTTAGCCGTTCTGCTAGAAAGGTGCATATGTCCTACTTTTCAACTCTACAGTGCATGGGCCACTTCATCCAGAGAACCCGTGTCGGGTTTCGCGTGTATGCTGAGTGACACCTGGCTGTAAAGAGCAGGCACTTCTCTTTCGTTCCTCCTCTGTTGGATTTGTCCCACTATTCATCTGATGTCCTGAACAGAAATTTCTCTCTGGTCATGTTGGGAAGACTGAGGCTGTTGCCATTGGTCCCTGCTGCAAACACCATCTCGTTTCAGGTCACTGTCTAAGACTGAAGCAGATTAAAAGCAGAATGCTGCAGATCCAAAACATAATGCTGGATAAACTCAAGTCTTGTGGGTTCTGGAAGAAAGGAGCAATGTTTACTCATTCCCAGGTTGATAATTAACTTTTTTGATTCTTGTTGCACACGTTGCCAAATCTGAGTATTTTCAAGAATTCATTTTTATTTAAGATTGTTCATGACTTTTGGCATCCTACCTGATCATGACCTGAGTATCCAATCTTATGTTCCTTCCATGACCAAGGCCATCTCCTTCCACTTCTGTCAAGGCACCCGTTTGTTTCAGCAGGAGCAGAATGAGGCAGTCATTCATGCTTCTGTTAGCTTTAAATTCAACTACTTCAGTGTTTTCCTGGACTGTGTCTCACCTTATATCCTTTAGAAACTAGATATTATTCTAATTTCTATTGTTCCTACCCTAACTTGTACCATGTCGCACTGAACCATTGTTCTTACTGACCTGATCCGGATTTTGATCCAACAATTTTTTTTTATTCCCTCTCCCACCAAACCACCACCAAGCTTTCGAAGGTGTCCCAGTCTTAAACCCCCTCCAACTTCTAAGATCATTGAATTCCTAACCATCTGGCCATTCATACATCCTTGGCTTTCTTCATTCTGCCTTCTGCAGGTTTGGCTTTCAGCTTTGGAACTCCCTTCGTGAGCTACTCAGGCCCAGTACTCCCCTCATTTAAAACACTGCTTAAATGCCTCTGGCTAAACCTTTGGTCACTTGGCAGGCTTGTATGGCAGTTTGTTTGATAGCATTTCTTGGGACATGTATTTTGTTAAAAGTTATTGTATCAAGAGAAGTTGTATTGATAGAGCACCAGTTTGAAACCAGCATGGTGCCTTTGACTTAATAAAAACAAAGATGCATGCTCATATATATTACATAGATCAGTAAAGGGTTAAGTTGAGATACAAAATTCTAAAATGAGGTATTTGTTGTAACATGTTAGAGTCACTAATCCTGTAGAGGTAGCAAAGCTAACAACTGGAATTGGGGAAAATGGAAATTTCTTTTAGATTAGATTAGATTACATTACAGTGTGGAAACAGGCCCTTCGGCCCAACAAGTCCACACCGACCCGCCGAAGCGCAACCCACCCATACCCCTACATTTACCCCTTACCTAACACTACGGGCAATTTAGTATGGCCAATTCACCTGACCTGCACATCTTTGGACTGGGAGGAAACCGGAGCACCTGGAGGAAACCCACGCAGACACAGGGAGAACGTGCAAACTCCACACAGTCAGTCGCCTGAGGCGGGAATTGAACCCGGGTCTCTGGCGCTGTGAGGCAGCAGTGCTAACCACTGTGCCACCGTGCTACCCATGCAAATTCTTTTCATGGTGGAATGCTGCAGCACGGTGGCAGGCATTCTGGTGCTTGCTATGGCTTTTCAGATTTTCAAGTTTTAGTTAACTAATTGTGAGGTTTAATTGCTGTAGCGATACTCTTTAGCATGTACTCCAGATTTTCTTTTAAGTAGTTTTGTATTCTTGTGCCCCATTATCTCCTGATCAGTCATCATTTGATTTAAAATTAATGGCCACTGTTCTGAATACGAACTGGAAGCTTTGGGAGCTCTTTTTAGCTGATCACCCAATTAGTAGTGGAAGTAGCAAAGAGCAGGATGGCTAATGAGGAGACGAATATATTTATAATGGTCTGCTGTTGCTGCACAGTTGACCCAATCATTTGGCACTTAACTGGGGCAGATGTGTCCCATGTAGTCTAATGTGATCCTTGCTTAAAGTTGTTTTAATTCCTAATACCACACCTGTTTAATTCCCAAACCGGATCAGTGCTTGTACTTCACGGGATATTTGAATGAGAAGAGTACTCTGCTCATTCATGATCGTGCTATTGTGACTAATTCCAAAGCTTTCACAACATTGCAAGTTGTATTTGAGCATTTCAGCAAATAAAGTAGTTCAGGTTTTCAGATGTGTGTTTAAACAATCACACTGTAAAATTACAACTGTACAAACTTGTTACAGTCATTCTAAGGCAGGGATAGTTATCAATGTCTTGGTTGCTGCTGTTACTGTGGTAGTGGTCTGAACTTTTATAACAGGAGCCACAATTTGTGTATGTTATTTGATGGATGCCAATATATTATCAGTAACCTTAAAACCGAAAGAGAATTTTCCTGCTTTATACCCATTTCCCTTCTTCGCTTGCATTTTCATAAAAGTATGGTGAAGAATCTAGTCACTTACCATTAAACGCTGCCATCTCCATCCCTTTTTAATTCCTCTAATAGTTGGAATTTCACTTTTTTCAAGACATAGCTCAGTTTAATTCTTTACGAAACTAACAAAGCCTCGTGAAATTAAATGACTGTGATGTTTTGGTACTTGCAGCATAGTCATTTGCTTCATTGGCCATCAGGCGTTCTTCAAAGGCATCCAAGAAAGACATCAGTGTTTTGGAAAGAATTTTCAGAAGCAGCTGTTTGTCTCAAGCTGTAGCACCATATTGTCCATGTCAAATACCAATTGTGAATCTATTTCTTCTAAATGTTTGTGTTTACAGTGCATGTGCTGGTCTGCACATTGATTCATTACGCCTGATTTCATATTTTCCTCTCATTCTGAGGTCCACTTTTCTGTTAAGTGTTTTTTTCATTATCTGACCACAGACCTGTGTAACCAGGTTTAGCTGGATTTATACCCCACAGCCACTGAGACCCAAGAATTCAAATTAAAATTCACATTGTTAAAGTAGCTCAAACTCTAACCGTTTGGGTCAGATAGTTGTATATTCTGATTCTACTTCCAAAATCAAGCTTTCATTCTAGGCCCACATTGCAAGGGTATTACTTTGTCTGAAGTAAATTTATTCAGGTGAAATGAATGGACAAAGTGAGGGAGTGGGTGTGGGTTTCCCAATGTCTTGGCTAACGTTCATCCCTCAGCCAAACCCCCCAGAATAAGTTGACTGGTTACTCTTTTCATTACTAATTGGCCTGCTGAACAACTGTGTTCGCTTAAATGAAGTAAGCTAATAAGCTGTGAAGTGCTTATTTGTTTTCAAGAATATGAATGTATTGTGTGATAAGTGCCATTTCTTGCTCTCGAAAAACAATACCAAAAACTGTTTAGATGGTACAGTACGTTCAAATTAGGGAGTAGGACATTCAGCCCGTCCAGCCTCTTCTGCCACTTAATGAAGTGGCAGGAAGCATAAAAAAATGCGTAATCTGAATTGTAGACTGCAGAGATCTGAGATGCAGAAGGATCTCTCTGTCCTTGTGCATGAGTTACAAAAGGTTAACCAGGTACAGCAATTAATTATGAAACCTAACAGAATGTTATCATTTATCACAAGGAGAATTGAATCCAGAAGTAGTGAGGTTATGCTGCTGTAGCCATTAATGAGGCTGTGTATGGAATACCTGAGCAATATTGATATATTAGTACCTTTATTATTTGAGAGGCTATAAATGTGTTGGAGGTGAGTTTATTTGAATGAGGACTGGAATGAATGGATTGGCTTCTGAGGAAAGTTTGAACATAATAGTCTTAAGCCACTGTTACTTAGAAGAGTAAGATGCAACAAGATGGAAATGTACAAGATCCTGGAGGTGATGATGGAAGATGTGGAGACAAAGTTTCCTTTTGTGGGAAAATCTAGACCTGATAATCACAGTTTAAAAATAAGGGGTTATCCACTTAAAGCAGATGAGGTGAAATTCTTTTCTCTCAGGGTTGTGAATCTTTGGAACACTCTTCTTTCAAAAGTGGTGGGTGTAGAATGTTTGAATATTTAATCGAATTTTGGTCAGCACAGGATTGAAAGATTTTTGGGGGAGGCGAGAATGTAGATGTGATGTTACAGTCAGCTCAACCATGATCTTATTGAATGGTGGAGCAGCCTTTAGGAGCTTAATGGCCAACTCCTGCTACTATTTTGTATGCTCATGTTTCTTCTTGTACTGAAGCCACTCTTCACACTGTGACTAGCTATACAGCTAAGATAAGGTGATTTCTTCTCAAATAAAAAGCTGGAGCAGCAATTGGCCATCTCATCCACATGTCTGCTCTGTCATTCAAAAGATTGTGCTGTTCTAGCTCCTCTCCGTCTTACTGCCCTATTCTGATGCTTTTTATGTTCTGTTAGTATCGAAAAAATAATCAATCTCGATCTTAAATATACTTTAGCTATGGTATGTACAGACACTGACGGTAGCGAATTCCAATGATTCACCAGTTTTCTGCCATTATAATGTGGGAAAGTGGTACTACAATTGCTCCTGGCATTCCTGAACTAGGAAAGGGGATGTCAGTTGGGCTTCCTGTTTGAGTGATTTGAAGTGATTCTGGCTGGATATGAGATGATACTCAGTGCGGTATTTTGTTTTCACTGTTGTTCGTGTGCAATATTGTTGGAAGAATGTAGAAAGGTACAGTATCCAGTAACCATTAGACTGTATCAAAACATAAACAAATGAAGAGGAGGTATGATGAGTGGTCTTATCAAAACCAAAGGACCTTTATGTTCATGTCTGATGCTGGGGGTAGCTTTCTGATCTTGTTAGGAACCTTACTGAAGAAAACAGTAATGTTCAAAACAGATATTGAGGAATTGGTTGGTGGATACATTTCTAATAACTTCAATGAAATATGCTGTTTGGAGTTGCTTTGTGCATGAAGGATTCAAAATGTGTACAATACCAATGTCATACTTGTGTCTAATTGTTGGAACCCTTTTTACTGAAATATGATGCCACAGGTGAATTGATTTAAGATGCCTGTTTGTTTTCAGCAGCCGTTTGCAGTTATATAAATAGATTTTATCATTGAGGAAACAGCCTTTTCTTAGCTTCTATAGACTCTCGTCCCTCCAGTGTTTACATCAATAGAAGCATTTTACTGCTTTTTTGGTTGGTCGTCATTAGATATTACACTTAGAGTCATAGAGATGTACAGCATGGAAACAGACCCTTTGGTCCAACTCATCCAGACCAATAATTCCTGAAGAAGGGCTCATGCCCGAAATGTCGATTCTCCTGCTCCTTGGATGCTGCCTGACCTGTTGTGCTTTTCCAGCAACACCTTTTCAGCTCTGATCTGCAGTCCTCACTTTCTCCTAGTGTATTAACCTACTAAGGGGAGGATGAGGCAACCATGGCTGACAAGGAACGTCAGGGACAGCAAAAAAGCAAAAAGAAAAAATATACAATGTGCTGAAGATTAGTGGGAAAGCTGGAGGATTGGGATGCCTTTAAAAGCTAGCAGGGGATAACATTTTGGAAAGAAAAGGCAGCAACGTTGGAGAAGATGAAATATGAAATTAAGCTAGCTGGTAACATAAAAGAAGATTGCAAGAGCTTTTTTAAATATCTAAAAGGTAATAGAGAAGCAAGACCGGACATTGGACTGCTGGAAAATGAAACTGGAAAGTAATGATGAGGATCAAAGAAACGGCGGAGAAATGGAATAGATCCTTTGCATGAGTTTGCACAGTGGGAAGACATTAACAGCATGCCAGAACCTCAAGAGAGCCTGGGGGCAGAAGTGAATGTAGTGGAGAAGGTGCTGAGGAAGCTGAAAGATGTGAAGGTGGACAAGTTACCCAGACCAGATTGGCTACATCCCAGAGTTAGAAACGAGGTTATAGATGCATTGTAGAGCCATCTTTAAGGAGTCACTAGAGTCGGGGAAGATCCCAAATTACTGAAAAATGGCTAATCCAACACCACTGTTTAAGGAGGGAGGCAGAGGACTGAACTATAGGTCAGTTAACTTGGCCTCTGTCATTGCTAAGATTTTAGAATCCAGTATAAAGGATGAGATTGTGGAATACTTGGAAGTGTATGGTAAAATAGGGCTGAATTGGTACAGCTTGGCCTAGGTGAGACCATGCCTGACACATCTGTTAGAATTCTTTGAGGAGGTAATAAGCACATTTGACAAAGGAGGGCTAGTGGGTATAATCTCCTTGAATTTCCGAAGGACCTTGACATGGTGTCGCGTAGGAGGTTGCTAGACAAGATAGGAGTCTCTGGTGTTAGTGACAAGGTACTGGCATGGACTGGCAGCAGACAAAAAGTAGGGATGAAGGGATCTTTTTCAGGATGGCAGTAGGTGACTAGTGGAGTTCACAGGGGTCCATGTTATGACCACAACTATTTATGTTGTACATTAACAATCTGGGCAAAGGAACTTGGGCATTGTTGCTAAGTTTGCAGATGGCACAAGGGTAGGTGGAAGGACAGATAGTGTTGAGGAAGCAGAAGGAATTGGACAAGCTAGGGGAGTGGGCAAAGAAGTGGCTGATCGACTAAAAGGTGGAAAGGAGTGATGTTATGGTTTGGAAGGAAGAATACAGGCGTAGACTATTTTCTACATGGGGCAAGTTTTCAGAATCTGAACCACAAAGGGACTTGGGAATTCTAGTTCAGGACTCTCTTAAGGTTAACATGCAGCATCAGTTGGCAGTTAGGAAGGCAATTGCAGTGTAAGCATTCATGATGGACTGAATGGCTCAATTCTGCTGTTATATCTTCTGATCTTGTGTATTGTTAGGAATGTCTGATTCACCTTGGATTTTGGAGGGAAGAGCAATGATTGAGCAAGTGTCTTGCACATCTGTTTCTATTACCTCATTGTTGTATTATTTTGTAGAATGTCAGTTCTTCAAAACGTTGAGATTAACAATAGAGTGATTGTTCAGGCCTTTTTGAAATGCAGTGGAAAGTTTGCACACTTAATTGCTAAGGACTCTTGTTCGTTTTGGAATGGCATTTGTCCTTCTAAACTTTGATTGAAAGCTTTTTTTGTGGTAGCCAGTGCAGGTGTGCAAATATATCTTATTTTTAAGTATTAAATTATGCATTGCTTTGGTATTTTAAGTAAAGCATGGTACAAAAAGAAATGAGATTTAGGGTGCTTGGGGAGCATTTTCTCTACAAGATGCGTACATCAATCCCTAGAAAATTTTTGGAGTTTAATAATCATAACCTTCAATATGTTTAAATACACAGTTTATTTTCATGGCCTACTTGTAAAGCAAGCAATAGAAAATGTGATTTTTCTAAGTGCATTTCCACATTTGGATGGAGTGTTTCTTTTTAAAAATGCATAATTTTATGCCACAGGAGGGTAATCTTAGTTCTGATCTCTGAACAATTCATGAATACACACTAGGTTCCAAATTATGGAGATGCCATACAAAGTAAAACATTAATCACAGTATTTAGAGCATTGATGTGTACAGTAGAAAATGTAACAGTCACTAGTTATCCTTGAGCTTTGAGCTGATTGCAGCCTGTATGTATTCATCTGGCTGAAGCATTAAATTGATCTTTCGTTAGCAAAATTTTAATTTTACATTGCATTTGAATGCATTTCTTGATTTATTGAAGATTTTAAGAACTTTTTTCTTTTTCTGTTTTTTTAAGTATCTGTAATCATCAGCTATGTTATTTATTGTTGAAAGGCTTTTTAAAATTGTTCGTCAAGGAGACCAGTATTGTCATCACAACCGTGATTTGTTGGGATTTTTGTTTAATAAAAAGTAAAAGCCGTTGACTGTTCTTTTTCATAAATTAACATCCACAGACTTGCACAAATTACTATCTGTTTGGTGGGAAGGATGGGGGCAGGTTTGTAAAGTCACTGTGCTTTTTAAGAAATTCCTGTTCTTCTGTATCTGTCCATTGGCTCAGGATGCTCACTTGTCTGCCTTCTGTTTGGCCATATGTTATATTTAAATGTTTTTTTTGTCTTGCTCCCAGCACCAGTTGTCCAATTACTGAGCAAAGTTGCTTCGTGTTTATTTAGTGTCATATCTGGACCGCTGCAGGCTATTCACCTCCACTATAAGATATCGGTGCAGAAGTAGGGCATTCTGTCCATCAAACCCAATGGCCATTCTCCAATATTTCATTAATGAATCTGACGAATGATGAATCTTGTTCCGACTAAATATGCAGACGGTTTTCCAGTAGAAGTTTCTTGTCTGTGTCTAATTTTTTCTCCCCCCTCCTCAGAGGAAATATGTTACGGGGCAGTTGAGTTTAATGGTGTCTTGGATCAGCAATCCCAGAACAGATTTGGAAATGAGCCTTGAAACATTTCTATCGCTTTGCCTTTTCTCACCTTATTAGTTGCTCATCTTCTATTTGGTAATTAATTTGTGATGTCCTTAATTTTCATTTTGAGATTTTTGATGAGCTGGCCAGTGGAAAATTGTGGCTGCCTTTTTTAAAAATAGGTTTGGGAAAAAATGTCAACATGGAAGAAATTTTGGGGAAACACGATGTAGAAGAACATTTTGCATGCAAGTACTGGATAATTTTCTTAGTGGGGTGGGACGGGGGAACGCAGCTAGTGTTCACTGCACTTGGAGGTGATTTTTCCAATGGTTCTGCTGATGATCAGTCTCTTGAACAGCTTTGGGACTTGAAATGAGTTTCAGCAAAAACAACTTCTATTTTGTTTTACTTTGTCTGCTTTCTGTTTCTGTTTTTCTCTGAAAATCTTTCTTTGTCATTTGCAGCAGCTTCTACCTGGTAAGAAGTTCTGGGAGTCTGATGATCCAAACAAAGATGGACCTAAAGGGATATTTCTTGGGGATCAGTGGCGGGACAGTGCATGGGGAGCTTCAGGTAAGCAGTTCATTACCAAACACATTTCAATTTTTAAAATATTTGTCAAAGATTAGATAAAATTGATAAATAGAATTAATATTAAAAAGTTACTCTTATGTATACAAAATGATTTTGAGTGTATGCTGCGTAGTGTGCATAAACTTGCTGACAGAACCTCCAAAGATGTTTGATAATGTTCATGATAATAAGTAACTAGATTTAAGGTGTGATGGAAGAACCATATGAACTACTTTGAAATGAAAAATTTGCACTAGATGAGGCATATCTGGTCTTTTTTTTTCCCTCAAGATTCTTATTCACATAATCTGATGGACATTCCCGAATTGTATCTGTAAAGTTTAATGTACCTTGTTTAGTAATTTGATTGCCCTTGATGTTCTAGATAGCTTATTTTCTGTTGTAAGAGAATATTTTAAATTATGTTCCATATTTAATTTTTCCATGCTCCATATCTCAGGCCTCACTTCTCAGTAGCCTGATTTGAACTGTGTATAATTTCTCTATCTCTTCATTGCATACCTAAATGAGTTACTCTTCCTCTCCTGACCTTGAGCCACCCTCTCTTATCTCTAATCTTTTCTTATCCATCAAGATTGTACGAGTTATTGGGAAATGATGCTTGAATTTGAAACTGCTATGTCTGGCAGAGTGCTTATGGAGTACCTTCAGTGAAACACTTACTGTTTCATTGAAGAGCAAACTTGATTAGACCCTTTGGCTATTTGGTGTTGTTTGCTTGTTCTGATGCACATGAGCAGAGTTATTGTTCTGGCCTTTATGAAAATAGAATGGATACTTTGCAAAGAGGTGATACTGGACTTTTTTGTTCATGTTGGTGTCCATTGTTTACTAATTACCATGATGCTTAAAATTATGACATCCCTCAGCATTTATTCACTGACAAATATTTTTAAAGAAGGTTGCACTTATTCGTTTCCAGCCTGAGGGTGGCTAGTCAGATCACTCCCTGATTGGACAGATTTTCTCTCACCAGGTGCAAATCAAGGCATTATTGCTACTTGGGGCAATTGGATTTATTTGTTTTCCTCCTTTTCTGTTTAATGCTGCATCTTTGCCTAGTCCCAAAGAAAGGGGATTTCTTCAGGGAGACCTGGGAATGTTTGATTTGGGGGGACTCTGCCTCATTTATCAATGATCAGTTCTCCATACAACACAATTGTGAGCAGGTTATCCATCCAGCAATGTGACCCACCCAGCGTAATTCACTTTGCATGAAAATAGCCTCAGTGCTGGTAATGTTGGCTGTTTCCAGAACTTTGCTATTTGAGATGCAGTCCTCCCAATGGATCTTCAAAGTGCTGTGCAGGATCCATAACTTGTCTCATACAGAAAGATGGAGAGAACCATGATCTTGTACACCTTGAATTTGGTTTGTGTTTTGTGGCCCTGATTGCTCCACCTTCATTTGTAGAGTCTCTCGAATATGCTGTTAGCCTTTCAAAGCCTATTGTCCACTTCATCTTCTGTGGTTGCATCAAACAAAATGACAATCCACAATAGGTAAGTTGCTTGATGGCATTCATCTCATTTCCCATGATGATGCTTTGGAAGTCTGTGTTCTTCTTGGGCTCGCGGACATCAGACTAAAATCAAAGAAACTGAGGAATTGTGCTGCCTTGGAAATGTGTTATGTATAGTACAGTGTATTGTATATCTCACTGACAGTGGACCACGACAGTGCTGTCATCAGCAAAAAGAAACTCGCAGGCAAGTTCTTGTGCCTTTTGTGTGACCTTGAAGCTGCCTGAGGTTGATAATACCTCCAACAGCTCAAAAGCATACATGAAGTCCCGCCTTAAGGTAATGGCAGTCACAGTTCCCTCCAGCAATTGGTTTTCTTACACTTCTTTCTTGACAGGCTGTTTGTTGCAGTGTCCTTCCTCCTGCACTTGGAACTGAAAAATATTTCAAAGTATTCTGACCATCAATCAAACACTGATGCCGTTTCAGTATATAACACCTTGTCATTGGTTTTACTAAGCGTTTTAGTTGGATATGCTGGTTCACAGACAGATGTTAGCACATCTTAGAAACTTCTTATAATGCCATTAATGGTGTGTTGAGTTCATCAGTAAAATCCACCATTAAGTTTGGATGTTTCTTCATTTGCTTTAAATGACACAGATTTTGCAAAATGCTGTCATTTTCTGTTGACTGGCCAGGCTAGGTAGGACTGATGAGCTGACCTTGTTGTTGCAAGCAGATCTTGGATTTCCTCATCATTTTTGTCAAACTGCTTCCTTTTCTTCTTGGCTGGGTCTGATGGCTGCATTGGATTTGTCTCGTCTACAGCTTTGTGTTCCTGCATCCTTCAGGAGAGGAATCATCAGTGTGATTAGAGTGCGCCAGACTACTCTCTGGAATTCTGCTTGAGGCTATCTTTGCAAGTTGAGGTTGAGATTTCCAGGTTGGCTTAACATTTCTTTGATTGTCTCTAGACCTGTTTTTGGATTTAGGTTTGAAAAGTGAAGGAATTGGTGGATTGCATGACTCTTGTGTGAAGGATGTTATTTAGACGACATCTTGATGTGACTTGTTTGACCCATTGTGGTATTATTTTTTAAAAGTATCGTCATTCATTGACGGAATATGGACATCGTTAGCTCGGCCAGCATTTATTGACCACCCCTAGTTGTCCTTGAAGGTGGTGACACGCTGCTGCCTTGAGCCACTATAGTCTCTATTTTGTAAGGAAACTCGATGCTGTTAGGGAGTGAGTTCCAGGATTTTGACCTAATGAGTAGTGATGTATTTCCAAATCCCAATGATAAGTGATTTGGAAGGAAATCTGCAGGTGATGTCGTTCTCATCCTTTAGATGGTCATGGCCACTGGTTTGGAAGGTGCATTCTAAGGAAACCTAGTGAGTTTCTGCTTGGAGACAGTACACTGTGCAGTTATCCAGTATTGTTGGTGCATAGAGTCATAGAGATGTACAACGTGGAAACAGACCCTTCGGTCCAACCCGTCCATGCCGACCAGATATCGCAACCCAATCTAGTGCCACCTGTCAGCACCCAGCCCATATCCCTCCAAACCCTTCCTATTCATATACCCATCCAAATGCCTCTTAAATGTTGCAATCGTACCAGCCTCCACCATTTCCTCTGGCGGCTCATTCCATACACTTACCAACCTCTGTGAAAAAGCTGTCCCTTAGGTCTCTTTTATATCTTTCACCCTAAACTTATGCCTTCTAGTTCAGGACTGAGCATGGGGATATTTGTGGAACCTCCTCCACTAGTAAGTTGTTAATTATTCGCCACTAGGAAGCATATGTAAGGTATAGACAGGATAGATCGAGTGAATCCTTAGAAGAGTATAAAGGCAGTAATGGTATACTGAAGAGGGAAATCAGGAGGGCAAAAAGGGGACATGAGAGAGCTTTGGTAAATAGAATTAAGGAGAATCCAAAGGGTTTTTACAAATATGTTCAGGACAAAAAGGGTAACTAGGGAGAGAATAGGGCCCCTCAAAGATCAGCAAGGCGGCCTTTGTGTGGAGCCGCAGGAGAAGGGGGAGATACTAAGTGTGTATTTTGCATCAGTATTTACTGTGGAAAAGGATATGGAAGATATAGAAGGTAGGGAAATAGATGGTGACACCTTGCAAAATATCCATATAACAGAGGAGGAAGTGCTGGATGTCTTGAAATGCACAGAAGTGGATAAATCCCCAGGACCTGATCAGGTGTACCCTAGAACTCTGTGGGAAGTTAGAGAAGTGATTGCTGGGCCTCTTGCTGAGATATTTGTATCATCATTAGTCGCAGGTGAGATGCTGGAAGACTGGAGGTTGGCCAAAGTGGTGCCACTGTTTAAGAAGGATGGTAAAGTGCTCGAGAACTTGCCACTCCCTGAACCAATCTCTTCCCATGCATGCCTCGAGTTCACGTGCCTTGTCAGATCTCTTGTATTGAAATAAATGCATTTTAATTCATCAGCCTTCCCTTTTTCTTCTGTTGTGTTCTTTCCTGCCTTGTTTAGTTAACTTGCTCTCTTTAATTTCTGTAACAGCTTCAGCCTTCTCTCGTCTCACTACCGCTTCAGAGCCTACTTCCTGCCACACTAGTTTAAACCTTCCCAAGTAGCTCTAGCAAAACACCCCACCAGCATATTGGTCCCCTTCCAGTACAGGTGCAACCCATCCTTCTTGCACAAGTTACTTCTGCCCCAGAAGAGATCCCAATGACCCAGAAATCTAAATCCCAGCTCCCTGCACCTCAGCCACGCATTAATCTGTCCTATCCTCTTATTCCTCCAACCCTTTCCCCTCCACCGTTGTCACACAACTCCCCGTTCCTCATTCCCACTTATGTCAGCATGGTGTGAATGATTGTGGATGTGTTGCTAGGCACGAAGGGAGGATTCTATCATACTCCTGATTGTGCCTTATAGATCTTGGAGGGTGAGTTACCTATCTGCAGGATTCGTAACGTCTGGCCCTGCTCTTTTAGCCACTGGTTTTATATGACTAGTCTAGTTCAGTGGTAATCCCCAGAACATTCATAGTCAGGGATTCAGCAATAGTAGCGCCATTAAATGTGAAGGGATGATGGTTAGATTCTGTCTAATAGGAAATGATCATTGGCTGGTAGGTGTGTGGCGCAAGTGTCCTCTGTCACTTTTCAGCCCAAGCCTGGATGTGGTCATGGTCTTGCTGTGTTTGGGATATAGTCTGCTTCATTATTTGAGGATTGGCAAATGCTGAACATTGTCCAAACATCCTCATTTCTGACTTTAAGGTTATTGATGAAGTAGCTGAAGGTGGTTAGGCCTAGGTCATTACCCTGAGAACAGGGATGAGTCTGTGTGTTCTGAAACAGTCTTTTTGTTGTAAGATGATGATAATTATGAGTGACTGCTCTTGTGTGTAGTCTTCCAAGAGCAGGTGACTATTTTCATTCTGTTTCCAAGCTCTCCCTTTCATGCCAGGCTATTGCGACCAACTCTGATTGAAATTGACAAGGATGACGAGAGTCCATGGAGGCTGCTGTAAAACTTAACTTTGTCAGCTGGGTTTGCGTTCAGTGTTGGAGCATAAACACAGAGTTGCTTTTGCTCTTTGCTCTCACCAGGGCCGTGGTGCATTTGAAATGGCTTGGTAGCATACTTGAAAGTTTACTGGTGATCATTCTTCAGCTGAAACTGACCAAGTATTGTCTACCAGCCCGATAGAGAGAGAGTGTAGTCAGTATTGGGCTGTCATGCTGCCTTGTTCGAAGAGCAAACTTGAGAGGGGTCCCATTCTATCTCGTTTGGCGAACTCTTGCACTACCAGGATTAAACATTACTGGGAGCACCATTCTGTCATTCCAGATGGCATGTTCCAAAATTTGTCTTGTTTTCCCCAATGTTTTGAAGTGAAGTTGAGTGCTTGCATTTTCTTCTCTGTCACAATCTGGCTGCAGATGACACTAACATTGGTAGAGGAGCAGATAGTGAAAGGAACTGTCAGAGAATACAGCAGAATATAGACAGATGCAGAGTTGGGCAGAGAAACGATAGATGGAGTTCAATCTGGGCAATTTTGAGGTGATGCATTTTGGAAGATCCAATTCAAGAGCGAACTATACAATAAATGGAAAAGTCTTGGGGAAAATTGATGTACAGTAGAAATCTGGGTGTTCAGATCCATTGTATCTTGAAGATGGCAACACAGGTCAATAAAGTGGTCAAGAAGGCATAAGGTATGCTTTCCTTCATTGGATGGGGAACTGAATAGAAGAGTTTGCAGGTCATATTACAGTTGTATAAGATTTTGGTTCAGCCACATTTGGAATACTGCATCCAATTCTAGTTGTCACATTACCGAAAGGATGTGGATGCTTTGGAGAGGGTGCAGAGGAGGTTTACCCAGATGTTGCCTGGTATGGAGGGCACTAGTTACCAAGAGAGGTTGAGTGGATTAGGATTGTTTTCATTTGAAAGATTGCAGTCAAGGAGGGACCTGATTGAGGTCTACAAAATCATGAGAGGTACAGAGGGTGGATATCAAGAAACATTTTCCCCAGAGTGGGGGACTCACCAGTCATAGAGATGTACAGCACCCGGCCCATATCCCTCCAAACCCTTCCTATTCATATACCCATCCAAATGCCTCCTCCACTTCCTCTGGCAGCTCATTCCATACACGTACCACCCTCTGCGTGGAAAGCATTGCCCCATAGGTCTCTTTTATATCTTTCCCCCCTCACCCTAAACCTATACCCTCTAGTTCTGGACGACTCCACCCCAGGGACAAGACTTTGTCTATTTATTCTGTCCATCCCCCTCATGATTTTGTAAACCTCTATAAGGTCTCCACTCAGCCTCTGACACTCCAGGGATAACGGCTCCAGCCTATTCACCTCTCCCTATAGCTCAAATCCTCCAATCCTGGCAACATCTTTGTAAATCTTTTCTGAACCTTTTCAAATTTCACAACATCGTTCTTATAGGAAGGAGACCAGAATTGCAGGCGATATTCCAACAGAGGCCAAACCAATGTCTTGTACAGCCCAACTCCTGTACTCAGTACTCTGACCAATAAAGGAAAGCATACCAAACGCCACCTTCACTTTCCTATCTACCTGCGACTCCACTTTCAAGGAGCTATGAACCTGCACTCCAAGGTCTGTTTGTTCAGCAACACTCCCGAGAACCTTACCATTAAGTGTGTAAGTCCTGCTAAGATTTGGTTTCCCAAGATGCAGCACCTCTATTTATCTGAATTAAACTCCATCTGCAACTTCTCAGCCTATTGGCCCATCTGATCACGATCCTGTTGTAATTTGAGGTAACCTCCTTTGCTGTCCACTACGTCTACAATTTTGGTGTCATTTGCAAACTTACTAACTATACCTCTTATACTCATGTCCAAATCATTTATATAAATGACGAAAAGTAGTGGAACCGGCACCGATCCTTGTGGCACTCCACTGGTCACAGGCCTCCAGTCTGAAAAACAACCCTCCACCACCACCCTCTGTCTTCTAACTTTGAGCCAGTTCTGCATCGAAATGGCTAGTTCTCCCTGTGTTCCATGTGAGCTAACCTTGCTAATCAGTCTCCCATGGGGAACCTTGTCGAATGCCTTGCTGAAGTCCATATAGATCACGTCTCCCGCTCTTCCCTCATCAATCCTCCTTGTTACTTATTCAGAAAACTCAATCAAGTTTGAGAGACATGATTTCCCGTGCACAAAGCCATGTTGACTATCCCTGATCAGTCGTTGCCTTTCCAAATACATGTACATCCTGTCCCTCAGGATTCCCTCCCAACAACTTGCCCACCACCGACGTCAGGTGCACTGGTCTATAGTTCCCTGACTTACCCTTACCAGCTTTCTTAAACAGTGGCACCACGTTAGCCAGCCTCCAATCTTCCGGCACCTCACCTGTGACTATCGATGATCCAAATATCTCAGCAAGAGGCCCAGCAATCACCTCCCTAGCTTCCCAAGGAGTCCGAGGGTACACCTGATCAGGTCCTGGGGATTTATCCACTTCTATACATTTCAAGACTATACATTTCAAGACATCCAGCACTTCCTCCTCGGTAATTTGGACATTTTGCAAGATGTTACCATCTATTTTCCTCCCTTCTATATCTTCCATGTCATTTTTCCACAGTAAACACTGATGAAAAATACTAGTTAGTATCTCCCCCGTCTCCTGCAGCTCCACTCAAGGGCTCTATTCTCTCCCTAGTTACCCTTTTTGTCCTTAATGTATTTGTAAAAACCCTTTGGATTCTCCTTAATTCTATTTGCCAAAGCTATCTCATGACTCCTTTTTGCCCTCCTGATTTCCCTCTTAAGTATACTCTTACTTCCTTTATACTCTTCTAAGGATTCACTCGATCTATCCTGCCTATACCTGACATATCCTTCCTCCTTTTTCTTAACCAAACCCTCAGTTTCTTTAGTCATCCAGCATTCCCTATACCTACCAGCCTTTCCTTTCACCCTAACAGGAATGTAATTTCTCTGGATTCTCGTTATCTCATTTCTGAAGGCTTCCCATTTTCCAGCCGTCCCTTTACCTGCGACCTTCTGCCTCCAATCAGCTTTTGAAAGTTCTTGCCTAATACCGTCAAAATTAGCGTTTCTCCAATTTAGAACTTCAACTTTTAGATCTGGTCTGTCCTTTTCTATCACTATTTTAAAACTAATAGAATTATGGTCGCTGGCCCCAAAGTGCTCCCCCACTGACACCTCAGTCACCTGCCCTGCCTTATTTCCCAAGAGTAGGTCAGGTTTTGCACCTTCTCTCGTAGGTATATCCACATACTGAATCAGAAAATTGTCTTGTACACACTTAACAAATTCCTCTTCATCTTAACCCTTAACACTACGTTTGGAAAGTTAAAATCTCCTACCATGACCACCCTATTATTCTTACAAATAGCTGAGATCTCCTTACAAATAGAGTTCAAAGTGAGAGGGGAGAAGTTTAGGGCCGATATGCGTAGAACGTTCTTTAAGCAGAGGGTGGTGGGTGCCTAGCACGCATTGCCAGTGGAGTTGGAGAGGTGGGCACAATAGCGTCATTTAAGATGCATCTGGACAGATGCATGAATGGGTAGGGAGCAGAAGGATACAGACTCTTAGAAAATAGACGACAGGTTTCGATAGAAGATCTGGATCGGCGCAGGCTTGAAGGGCCGAAGGGCCTGTTCGTGTGCCGTACTTTTCTTTGCTCTTTGTTCGTTAAGAGGTGTCAGTTGACTCAGGCAAGCTGAATGGGTGATTGGGCGATACTTATTCAGACCAGCTTTCTGGGCTACTTCCCAATTCTGGAGCAAGCAGTGCTGTACTTCCAAAAAAAAATCATGGTGCTCCCCAGGTGATATTATCTCTGAGTCATCGTTAAAATTGTTAGTTTTTTCAAGAAGTGCAACTACCATTTTTGTCTTGGATCTGTTTTTGGCCCGTAGCTATTGTTATAGGACTGACTTGTTATGGGCCCATTTTGTTCTTTGTGCCTATGCAAAGGAATTTTAGGGTGGGGTACAGTTTGTACTGATTGTACTTATCCTTTAAGGCCTAAAATTGTGCCATCACTGCCTGAAATAACTATCTGTGTGCTGTGCAGAAAATGTGGTGATTCTTTAAAACCAGCAATATGCTAGCTAGGTTTCATGGAGGAAATGCTGGTTTGATCAGGCCTAGTTGAGAATAGTTAACTAATTTTGTTAAAATACATTTATTTGGTGTTTGTCTTTGGGATAGTTTGTAGCCTGTTTTATCTTTGAATTTAATAGAATCTGAGCAGTCTAATTCGATTGAGCCACTGCTATTAAATACTGAAATGTCACATGATTTGAATGGCTGATTTATTATACAGAATAAATGAGAAAACACCCATTTCCTGTGGAGCTGAAACTTGTTTGTGCAAGATAATCCCATTCAGTTTTTTGTTGCTTTTCTTAAAGTGACTTTAAACAGTGATAGTTTTAATTAACTAATGTAAATTTTCTCAAGTACTGGCTTACTAGATCTCTCTAGTTCACACACAGTTGTGCATATATCTTTACAAATTTAGACCAAGAATTTATACGATGGGGAAAGGGCCAATGTATTGTACTCAACAAACCCCTCAAATTTCATATGAACTTATAAGACCATAAGAGTTAGACATGAGATTAATCCATTCAGCTCTTCAAGCCTGTTTTGTTATTCAATAAGATCATTGCTGATCTGGTTGTGGTTATGACTTCACTTTTTCTTGTCTGTCCCACATAACTCTTGACTATCAAAAATCTATCCCATTTTTCTGGGCAAATGAATTTCTCCAGAATAATGACCTGAGAGGAAAAAAGGTATCATCTTTCACCTCAAAAGTGAGACTTCTCTTTCTTAAACTGTGCTCAGGGGTATCCTCTCACCATCTGTCCTGTCAAACATACTTTAAATCTCAGCTGTTTCAATGAGGCCACCTGCCATTCCACTAAACTCCAGTGTGCAATTGGCAAATCTGTTAAACCTTTCTTCATATGATAAACCTTTTGTCTCAGTAGTGAATCTTGTGTGTACTGTTTCTAACGCAGTTACGTGAGAGTGGTGGGGGCATGGAATGCGCTGCCTGTCGGAGTGGCAGAGTCAGAATCATTGGCGACCTTTAAGCGGCAATTGGATAGGTACATGGATGGGTACTTAAGCTAGGACAAATGTTCGGCACAACATCATGGGCTGAAGGGCCTGTTCTGTGCTGTATTGTTCTCTGTTGTTTTTCAAATCAGGTGGTGTAGATGTGATCTCACTAACATTCTGTACAGCTGCAATAAAACTTTTCTCCACTGTATTCCATTCCCATTGCATTAACCATAAATATTACATTTGCCTTCATGAGCACCAACTGAACCTGCAAACGAAACTCTTATGATTCATGTACCAGGGTACCCATATCCCCCTGGTGTCTGAGTTTTACACCTCTGTTAATGTCTTTTCTGTTCTTCCTATCTATATCCCTTTGTAGACTTTCCACCTTGTCTCGACAACTTACTTTCATCAGTAAATTTAACAATCAGGTATTCAGTCCCCAAAAACGGGTCAGCCATGAGGTTATAGAGTGACAGAGCAGGATCACAGGGCCAAATGGCCTCCTCCCAGTGTTTGTTAATCGTTATAAACTGAACAGTTGAGATCCATGTGGCTATCTACTAGTTGCAGCTTGCCAACCTGAAAACTACTTGGTTATCCCCTACTCTGCTTCCTGTTAGCTATCTAGTCCTTTATGCATGATTTGGAGATGCCGGTGTTGGACTGGGGTGTACAAAGTTAAAAATCACACAACACCAGGTTATAGTTCAACAGGTTTAGTTGGAAGCACACTAACTTTCGGAGTGTTGCTCCTTCATTAGGTGATTAGATTATCACCTGGTGAAGGAGCGACGCTCCGAAAGCTAGTGTGCATCCAACTAAACCTGTTGGATTATAACCTGGTGTTGTGATTTTTAACTTAGTCTTTTATACTAATTTCTTACACTTGCACTGAGCTCTTATTTTGTGTAGTAACCTTTGATGTCATATCTCTCAAATCTTGGGAAATCACGGATACTGCAGCCTCAAATTCTCCTTTTATGAATCTTGCTTTTTATATCTCAAAATTCATTAAACAGTTACCCTTTTGCAAAATCGAGTTGAATCTGTCTGAGCGCATTATGATTTTCAAGTGACCTGTATCGTGCTATAAGCAGGATTTTAATGGATTGAAAGAATTTCCCTGTGACAGATTTTGACACACTCTTCTATGATTTTCAGCTTTATTTTTCCCTCTCTTGAATAATGGTGTTATATAAACTTTATTCCAATCTGCTAGACCCTTTCAGAATCAAAAGGAATTTTGCAACAATGCCACTCTGAGAAACAAATGACAATCAGTTTCGCTTAGTGGAAGCATTCTGGCCTGAGTCAATTGTGGGTATGTTCACTCCAATCTGGAAATAGCATGTGTACTTTTATCATAATACTTCAGTATAATACTAAAAAAGTACTGCTTTATTGTTGAAGATAGGTACACTCACATTCCTGCTTGAAACAGAAATTACTGGAGAAACTCAGCGAGTCTCGCAGCATCTGGAAAAAAAAAACAGTTAATGCCGTCACCCATTGTTAGTCTTTGGAATGTACTCTTTCGAATAACAGAGACTATGAGTTTTCTCGTAAACATTGTTATGTCACTGTCATGACTGGAAAGACCAGTCTTGAACTCTTAAAATAGGAAAAAGCAAAAAAGTCTCTGCTGAAATCTTGTAAGAAATCAAAATCAGAATTTCTAACTCACTCATCCGAACAGAAATCGGATTTGAAAACTTTATTGAATTTACAACTGTTAGCATTTGTTCTCAATGATGAGATGTCGAAGCATTGTGAGAAGTCTTCCTTTTTTTAAATCATTTAAATTTGATGCCGCAGTCCCACTGGGTTGTTTTCCTATTTGCCTTTTTTTTAAAAAATGCCCATAATCATCTCTGCAGAGCTGTGCAGTGTTTTTGTGTATTAATGTGTGATTGGGATAAAGGACATATTCTAAACAGATTATTAGCCAGTTTTTAATCACTTATTTAAGGATTAAGTTGGTTTTAATGAATTATTTTTGAGTTCATTTGAAAAACACTTAGTGTTCTAGATAGCAGTAATGGAAAGTACCAAATTGACAAGTTTGGTGACAAAATAACACATTTTACACTTTTGCTATGGCTAATGGAGTAGTGGGGCTTGACTATCAGTAAATCCTCCCATTGCTCTTAGCAGTACAGCCTATGTACCTAGCATTGAGGTGATACTGGAATTCATATGACATGTTACTCATTGGGAACTGCGTAACAACTCTACTGGATAACCACATGGAGTTGTGGGCCGTCAACAGCAGCAAAATTATACACTACAATCTGTAACCTCATGGGCCATATACCCTCCATTCAGCTATTACTATCAAGCCAGGGGATCAACTCTGGTTCGCTCGGGAGTGAAGGAGGACTTGCCAGGGGCCGCATCAGGCATACTTGACACTGAGGTGTCAGCCTGGTGAAGCTACCAAACAGGACTACTTGTGTGCCAAACAGTGTAAGCAGCAAGTGACGGGCAGAGCTAAGCGATTCCGTAACTATTGGATTGGATCTATGCTCTGCAGTCCTGCCGAACCCAGTCGTGAATGTTTGTGGGTGATTTAACAGTTCATTGGAGGATGAGGTTCTGCAAATCCCCCATTTTCTATGATGGTAGAACCCAACACATCAGTGCGAAGGATGAGGCTGAAGCTCTCATAGTAATCTTCAGCCAGAAGTGCCAAATGGATGTTCCTTCTCTGCCTCCTCCAGTGGTCCTCTGCATTTCATATACTAGTTTTCAGCCAATTTGATTCACTCTACATGATATCAAGAAATAATTGGAAGCACTGGATAATGCAAAGGCTGTGGGCTCTGATGACATTCCAACAATAGTATGAAGACTTGTGTTCCTGAACTTGCCACTATCCTGGCCAAGCTCTTCCGGGACAGTTACAATGCTGGCATCTACCTGACAATGTGAAAAATGTCCAGGTCTGTCCTGTACACAAAAAGAACAAATTATACTTGTCCAATTACCGCCCCATCAGTCTCCTCTCAACCTTCAGAAAGTGATGGAAGGTGGCATCAACAGTAACCTCCAGTGATGCCCAATTTGGGTTCTGCCAGAATCTCTCCTTTCCTTATCTCATTACAGCCTTGGTTAAAACAAGGTCAAAAGAACTGAATTCCAGAAGTCAGGTGAGAATGACTACTCTTCACATCAAGGCCGCATTCGACTGAGTGTGGCACCAGGAAGCCCCAGCACATCTGGAATCACTGGGTATCGGGAGGCAAACTCTCTGCTGATTGGAGTCATAACCGGCACATGGGAAGATGGTTTCAGTTATTGGAGATCAATTATCTCAGGTCCTCGGTATCTCTGCAGGGCTTCCTCAGGATACTGTTCTACCCCCAACTATTTTCACCACCTTCGTCAATGACCTTCCTTCCATCATCGGTCAAAAATAGGAATGTTCATCGATGATCACCTTATTTTCAGCACCATTTGTGACTCCTCAGATACGTGAGCAGTTCATGTTCAAATGCAACAAGATCTGGACAATATCTGGAGTTGAGCGTGCCACACAAATACCAGGCTATGATCACCTCCAATAAGACAGAATCTAACCACTGGCCCTTGACATCACTGAAATCCCCACTATCAACATCCTTGGGGTTACCATCATCCAGAAATTGTTAGACTCACCACATGAACACACTAACTCCAAAAACTGGTCAGGGGCAAGGAATACTGCAGCGCGCAACTAACCACCTGACTCCTCAAAAACCTGTTAACCACCTGACTCCTCAAAAACCTGTCCACCACCTACAAGGCACTGATCAGGAGTGATGAAAACTTCCCACTTGCCTGGATGAGTATGGCTCCAACAACACTCAAGAAGTTTGACATCATCCAGGAGAAAATAGCCCTTGGTTGGCACCACATTAACAAGCATCCACTCACTCCACCAATGACGCTCAGTAGCAGCAGTATTGTAAAATACTGTAGATGGCAATATATCTGTTGCCATTGTCTTTCTGGATGGAAACTGTTGTAGATTTAGGAGATGCTGTCCAACGATCTGTAGATGCATTATAGAAATTCACCACAGATCATTGGACAGCATCTCCTAAATCTACGACAGTTTCCATCCAGAAGGACAATGGCAGCAGATATATAGGAGCTGTAGGGTGCAGTCAGAATTTCACTTAATGTTCCAACTGACTTTGATGATGATGCAGATGACTCTGGCAAGGGAACACATTATAAATTCACATACATTCTACCTATAGAACAGAGGCATCCCACCCTGCCTCGGGACATCCAGTTTCCTGTAGGTCAGCTGAGCAGATCAACTCTTTAATATCACGTGTCAAAATCCTGGAACTCCCACCCGAAGGGCATTAAGGGTCTACCCACAGCATGTGGACTGCAGCAGTTCAAGAAGGCTGTTCACCTCCACTTTCTCAAGAGTACCTTTCATCATTTATTTAAATAATCTTGATGTGAATATAGGAGGAATGGTTAGTAGGTTTGCTGGTGACACTGAAATTGGTGATGTAGTGGACAGTGAAGAAGGTTATCTCAGAGTATGGTGGGATCTTGATCAGATGGGCCAGTGGGCGAAGGAGTGGCAGATGGAGTATAATTTAGATGTGAGATGTGGCGGTTTGATAAGGTAAACAAGAACAGGACTTCTATCCTTAATGCTAAAGCCTTTGCTAGTGTTGCCCAGTAAAGACACCCATGAGTGCAGGTCAGTAGTTCATTGAAAGTGAAGTCACGGGCAGACAGTGGTGAAGAAGGCATTTGACACGCTTGCGTTTGTTGGTCAGTGCATTGAGTATCAAAATTGGGATGTCATGTTTTGGTTGTACAGGACATTGGTAAAGGCCACTTTTGGCATACTGCATACAATTCTGGTTGCCCTTCTATAGGAAAAACACTAACCCTGAGAGGGTGCAAAAACTATTTACAAGGGTGTTGCCAGAACTATAGGATATGCGTTAGAAGGAGAGGGTGAATAGGAGGGGCATTTTTCCTTGAAGTGTTGGAGACTGATGGATGAACTTACAGAAGTTTATAAAATCATGAGGGTCATAGATATGTTGACAGGCCAAAGGTAGGGAAGTCCAAAGCTAGAAGGATAGGTTTAAGGTGAGAAAGGAAAGATTTTAAAAAGAATCTGAGGCATAATTTTTTAACACAGAGAGTGGTGCATGTATGGGACAAGCTGCCAGAGGAAGTAGTGGAGGCTGGTATGATTACAATATTTTAAAAGGCATCTGAATGGGTATATGAATAGGAAGGGTTTAGAGTGATATGGGCCAAATGCTGGCAAATGAGACAAGGTCAGATTGGGATGTCTGGTTGGCGCTGATGAGTTGGACTGAAGGGTCTGTTTTCATGCTGTATGACTATCACTAGGGGCAAGCAATAAAATTGCTGGCAGCCAGCAATGTCCATGTCCCAGGAGTGAATAAAACAAAAGAGATTTGTTTGAAAGGTAGTATGGCCTTTTGACATATTGGTAGCATCCTGTTGATGTTGAGCAACATTCATGTTACTACTGCTTTGTTGCAGTGTAGAGTATCTAACTTCCATCCATTGCTTAAACATTTGAGATATATTACCCCTAAACTCTGGTAGACTGTGCACTTATTAGGGACAAATTTGACAGCTTTAGGCCCATTCATAAGCTTGCACAATGTGCTTTGAAAAATAATCAGATCTGGATAATCGTTATCCCAGAGGGTGGCTGTATTGCACCCTATTTCAGTATCAGGCTTGCATGGTGAACATATGACTCGAGTCCAATTTCTGAGGTTGTCAATTTTGTGTGTGTGATGCTAGAGATCCCAAGATATAAATTGATCAGTGAAAACAGGTGTGTGGTAGAGAACACCCCCTGGCCAATTTCTCAATTAGGGCACCAAAGAAAGTGAGCTTATTTGACGACTACATTTCAAAAGGTGAATTTGTGCTTCGGATAGAACCATTTAAGACGTAAGAAAATTCTAGCATGCAGCTGCAAATTCAAATAATTCAATCTTGCAAACTTTACATGTATATATCGGAAGCATACATGGGGTGGCAGTTTGGGTATCATACAATTGATGACCAGTTTCTCATGAAAGCCAACAAAGATGTTTGTGAGAGCTGGGTCCAGGAGGAAACTGGGAATGCTATCTATTTGGGCCGATCTGGTGCTTTTAAAACTGAGCTCAACTATACAAGTTACCGAGTTAATGAATTCTGATTCA
This sequence comes from Chiloscyllium plagiosum, assembly GCF_037043375.1. Taxonomy (NCBI): domain Eukaryota; kingdom Metazoa; phylum Chordata; class Chondrichthyes; order Orectolobiformes; family Hemiscylliidae; genus Chiloscyllium; species Chiloscyllium plagiosum. Next base: position 9,554,147 of record NW_028270168.1, read on the forward strand.
CAGTAATGCATATAAATGGATATGCAATCAGTTATAGTGCAGATATATGTGGCATCTTTGTTAAATAGGCTAGCAATGTCAAATAAAGACTGACACTGTAGTAATGCATCGATATTAGATGCGATTCTGTGATCGGGCAGCATTGCTGAACAATAGAGTGCATGAAGAACTATGCTAACAGCCAGTTTAAGATTTTCATTAGGATTGTTGCAGATTGTCACAGAGTGGTGCATCTGCATGTACTGGAAACTATAAAAATTAATATACACTGCCTGTTCTGTGCAGTTAAAGAACAAATATACACACTCTGGCTCATTGCTCCTCATGTTGCTTTGACCAATCAATCTGTCTTATTTAAAATTTAGACAAAACCTAGCAGTTAACTATTCATTACCAGTGGTACATTCTGTATGGAATTGACTCGACCAACCTGAATCAACTTGCATCCAATCAAAATCTTTCTTTCAATGTAAATAATGTTTTCCCTCTATTGGTATTCTTGCAAATTGTCCTGATGAGTGCAGAATGAAAAGCTGTCTGTGTGGAGTTTGCACATTCTCCCCGTGTCTGCATGGGTTTCCACTGGGTGCCCTGGTTTCCTCCCACAGTCCAAAGATGTGCAGGTTAGGGTGGATTGGCCATGCTAAATTGCCTCTGGTGTTCAGGGACATGTAAGTTAGGTGCATCAGGCAGGGGAAATGTAGCGTAATAGGGTAGGGAAATGGGTCTGGGTGAGTTACTCTTCGGAGGCTCAGTGTAGACTTATTGGGCCAAATTTCCTTTTCCCACACTGTAGGGATTCTATGAAAATGATTTTCTTCCTCAAAATAGAAAGACAGAAAAAAATATGGTGTTGACCCATGATTTCATTCATATTGAGGTAGGAAAGAGCTAACATAAGCGTTAATATTTCCATTGAATGGAAATATCAGATTTTATATTGGCAGCAGTTGCTCAAGGCACTGCTCTGATTTTGATTTTGTGACATACATTTGCTGGGAGACTCAGCTTTAGGGTGGCTTGTCATATCTAGAGTATTCGTTCTGGCTGTGCTATTTTCAGGAGAGTCTAAGTATGTGAGACTTGCCTGAAAATAGCACAAGCATATCTCCTTGTGTGTGCAAGCAGCTGGCAAAATGTACAATATATATTTACTGTTAAGAACTCTGAAATGCTGGAATTTGGAAAGGATTGTTTATAAGTTAGGACTTGATTTTAAAAATGTTGTTTTAGAATCCGTTTTGATCTGCACTTTTTGTCATTTTTGGAGCTTTATGAAAAACTGTCTAGTTGAAACTATTTATGGCATATTCCTCAGGAGTGTAGCACCAGACAGCTTACTTGTCTAGAGCTACTACGATTTGCTATTACAATTTACTATTTAAGGATATACTATTACATTTTGATGTATTTGCGCAATTTTATCAAATGTGTCCCTGTCTTGTAATAAATTGTAATTGTGCTAAATGGAGCTCCAAATGTCCTTAGTTCTATCAGCTTATTTAGTATACAATATATTATTTTAGTAACAGAAAACTAATGCCTATTTAATTGACCCCTCCCTCAGATCACTCCGTGTCACAGCCAATCATGGTGCAGAGACGTCCTGGTCAAGGTTTTCATGGCAGTAACGAGGTCAACTCTGTCTTGTCTCCCCGGTCTGAAAGTGGAGGACTGGGTGTCAGCATGGTGGAATATGTACTGAGCTCTTCTCCTGGGGAAAAACTGGAGTCTTGCCTCCGAAAAGGACCATTTGTAAGTATTGGATGTGTTTTACTTTGCAATAGTACTAGTACTGCAGCCATGGAGAGAAGAGAAACCACACAGTTTAACTAGCAACTTTAATGATGTACATTGTGGTTTTTGTGCCATTCTGTTATTTTGTCATCTCACATGAGTCTCGGCACTATCACTTATGCTTCTCTCTCGTGTGTAGTTTAAATTGCTCACTAAGTACAACCCAAATTTGAAAGTGCTCTTCTGAGGTTATATTGCATAGTGTCAGTTATGCCAGTAGTTCAAGTAAAAGCAGTTCTGACCCTGCATCTAATCCTGGTACTATTTCAACCTCTCCAGTATGATGGACATTCTGTGGTAGCTCAGTCGAGTGGCCATGTTCATATATGAATGTTAATAACAAGTCCTGTTCAGCTACTTAACTTATGTGCTGCTTTGCCCTTGAATGATATCCACCACATTCTTGGATATTTTTGCAGTGTGCGTAATGGATTGGAACAGAAACCATGAGTCATTTCCTGGTCTACATTGTCACTCTACATCTCAAACGTGCACCATCTAAAACCTTCATGATCTTTATGGTTTACTGAACGGGCAGTCTTTCTGAACTTATCAAAGTTGATTTTTCTGTAATATGTCAATTTAATATACAATGAGTAGGCCTTTCCACTTAGTCACTGATATGCCCATTTTGTTTTTGGCCATCTTTTCCATTGGTGGCAGTATTGAAAGCTGTGATTTATTACCTCAGGCATTCTTGGTACTCCTAGCTTGGTTTTACCGGTGCAGATCCTTGGTTCTTCCTCTGTTTAATATTATGCTGTTTAGAGGCCAATTGCTGCAATTTACTTTGGGACCTTGGAGACTTTGGTGAAAAGAAATGATATTACATATACTGTGCAGTTTCTCGGCTATGTTCTCAGCTTTTTTAAACCTGTGAATGTACCAATACAGCTCTATCTTTAATAAAGGTTCTTTCCCTTATCTCTTCCCACACCCTCCTCTTTATCAATCTGTACAGGGTTCAGGAGATGCTGAGACTCATAATGAAAAGGGAGACAAGAAAGGAAAATCTTCATTCGACGGAGATAAGATGGGAGATCTGAAGGAAGTGGAGGATGATGGGATTGATAAAACAAACGGTCTGGTGGTACAAAATGGCATAGATGCTGATGTTAAGGACTTCAGGTATGCGGTGAATTTACAGCGTGCCCCTTTTGTATGATATTTTTGATCAAAGTTATTTAAAGCTGTTAAGTGTTACAGTAGGTTTATTGGAACATTTGCTCAATTATGATTGACCTCTTTTCATGTTGAGCCAATATCAGCGATTTCTATCCATTCGTACCAGAAACAAAATATTGCGGATGACAATACTTCATTCTGTCCAAAAGCTTGATCCATGCACCGGAGCTGCTTATAAGAGCAATGGATTAATATTATATGATTTTCCACACATTATCCACGACAGCACCTCTGTGGCAAATAGTAACATTTCTTCTGAAGTATGCAGATGTTAAATCAGGTCATGTCCTTTGTTATGGACTAGGCCAGACCACTCAAAACATTCTTAAGCAAGCAGCCCAAACTGTAACCTTGCAATTTGGTTTGGTAAGTGTACAGTAAGAAGGGCTCCTGAAGAAGGGCTCATGCCCGAAACGTCGATTCTCCTGCTCCTTGAATGCTGCCTGACCTGCTGCGCTTTTCCAGCGACACATTTTCGGCTACAGTAAGAATTACCCAGAATGAGTTAACAAGTTGACTACCCGGTTTTAAAACAGACAAAAGATTATTCACAAAATAACACAATGAAATACAAAGAACAGAATAAAGAACCCCCTACAGAACTCAGTCTATCCAAACTAGACTTAATTATACTGTTCTGAATATACACATCAGTCCCAATAAGCAAACCCCCTTAAAACACAGTAAAAGAAAAAAAGGAACAGGTGCTTACAGGTTGAATTTAGAAGGGCAGAGAGAGCCTGTTCACTGCTGAACTTCTAACAGATTTTGGACTGAACTGCTCAGCTCGAGAATTGACCACTCCTTTTTTCATCATACAGGTCACTTTTAAAACATGACCACTTTGGCCTGAAGTCTCATCTGTTTACATATAAACAAAAAGGTCTCTCAATACCCTTTAATCTCTGTACCAAACCAGTCTAATCTGAACCGGGAGAGTTTTATTACCCCTCTGGAAAAAAAGACCAAGGACACAGTATCTTTCAGAAAAGAAACAGCTTTTAGAAAAAAAGTGACCAGCTTTGTGACACCATGCACCAGCTTTCCCATTCCCCACTCAACAAAATAAAGGCCATGGCCTTCAAACTTTAAAAAAAAACTTGGCGTGTACAATTGATTGTAGAGGATGTGGCTAACGAAAAGAATCCAACACATGGTTACAAGCAGTAGCAATTACATTGTTGTGAGAGATTTAAGTACACATTAGCAGTCAAGATAAAAAAGTGTGAAATATTCTCCACGTAGATTGTGGCTGTGGTCTATCCTGTATACGATGATAGCCGGATCAGAAGAATGCCTTTATAGATCAGGATTTTGAGGGAAGCTGTGTTCTTTGCACCATGAGTAATTGCCATGACAATTTTTGCTGGCTGGTTAATTATACATGTCCAAAATATATCTTTCTCCAAATTTACATCCAGTCCATGAAAGCAGAATGAATGAAATACAAACTTGGCTAAGGGCACTTGGGCATTTTCGGCTGCATGCCCGAAGATATCGAAGCGATGAAGCAGTTAGAGAACAGATTTACTAGCCTGTTGCCTGATATCAGGACGTACAAGTCCGACTAAAGAGTTGGTGGGCATGTTGGGAAATGGGACAGTTTCGGTTAGAGCAGAGGAGACTGAGAGACCGATTTAAGTTCTAGGTTTTGACAAGCCGAAAGGATTATCCTAGCGAATCCAAGAGAACAGATCCATTGAACTATCTACCTTGTCTTTCCTTCTGCCCTAAACACCTGGGTTTTTAAAAAAATCTGTCTGCATTTGTATATGGGGGAGTTTTATAAACATATTAGAATTTTAACGAGTAGGTATATGTTAGTGGTTCAACATTGTTAAACTGTAGCAGGAATCTATTTACTATAAATAGCAATTAATAAATAGCAATTCTTAAGTGCAGAAACCTGGTCCATTCTTTATTAGTCAGGGTCTAAAAGACAGCTAAATTGGGAAACTTTGAGTATTCTTCTAAAATATTTAACTTTTATAACAACCCCAGGAGTAGTGAGGCTTGATTTCCAGCCAGGCTTTCCTAGTGAGGTGTAACAAAAAGACTAGAGTTTTGCTGATACAAAAGTGACAGGCGGTTTGTTCATGTCATAAATGTTTGAGAGCAGTATTTTTCTATAAATTCATTTGTTGATCAGTGAAGCTAAACATTGTATTCAAGTATGTATCTCTACCTCTTTGTTGAGTTTATTCAATTAGTATGGATGATTTACTCCAGTTATTGGCACTTCAATTTAAGCTGAGAGGAGATGGTGCAAGTTGTACATTGTATATTAAGCAGTTGTAATATTTCAAACACATTTACAGCTCAAGCTTTACTTATTAAGGCATAGAGGGGTAAAATGGTGCACCTCAGTACTGTAATTATCCACTAGTGTTACAAGTGACTCGTTTGGTCTTTCGGCAGATATTGGGAAATATCTCTTCAAGGATCATACAGACCTGGACCACTCTCAAAAACAGCAGATGCTAGCTCAGTTAATGTTAATGATTTGGTTTTGCTAGCCCTTAGTCTGAAGGGTTTCAGATTCAGATTGGGAATGATTTTAGTAAATTTTGGAGCCACCTTGAGAGATTGCACAGCTTAATGCTGTTCCTACGGTTCTTTTACTCATCTATGTTGACATTGTCTAGCTATCACCATTGTTAACAGCTGACCCGAGAATGCAACTTTAAAAAAAAGGGTTTTGTGATTTACACATGAAAGAAGTGAAACTATCACTGTATTCTAACAGATGAAAGGCTTAACAGACAATCAATTCTTCAATGTATAATTTCAGTTACATCACACTGCAAATTTTTGCTATAAATTCTGTTACGATCGAGCCCTCCACAATCACCTGATGAAGGAGCGTCACTCCGAAAGCTAGTGTGCTTCCAATTAAACCTGTTGGACTATAACCTGGTGTTGTGTGATTTTTAACTTTGTACACCCCAGTCCAACACCGGCATCTCCAAATCATGTTTATGTCCAGTTCACTTTCTGATCAGTGGTAGTTCCCAAGAAGTGTGATGATGCCGCTATCGATGTGAGCTGGGTACATTCGATCCTGTTGTCAATGGTCCACACGTGACACTGGTATTACTTGTTCCTTAGGTTGACTGTTGTCAAGTCTTTCTTCCTGTGGACACTGCCTAATGCAGTAGCTCAGGAATTGTAATTGATGCTGTGCAGTGTGAACATCAATAAGCAGCCCAACTTCTGACATTTATGATGAAGGGAAAATGTTGAAACAGTTGAGTGTGATTGGGCGAAAGTACAAATTGTACTCTGGGTGAGTTACTGTAATGTCTATCATGAAGAGTAGCTCAGTAGCACTATTATTGACTGAGCTGGCTGAGGCCTAAAGGATATAGCTGACTGACTAAGTCTGTGGCCAGTGATAGGGAAGAAAATACACTTGACCCTTTCCTCACCAAGTCTGCCTGTTGCAGATGCTTCTGTCCATGAAAGTGTCAACAGCAGTGACCACCGCACAGTCTTTTTCGTGGTGAAGTGCCATTTTCACAATGAGGATAACTTCCATTGTGGTAAAAACAATGACTGCAGATGCTGGAAACCAGATTCTGGATCAGTGGTGCTGGAAGAGCACAGCAATTCAGGCAGCATCCGACGAGCAGCAAAATTGACGTTTCGGGCAAAAGTTCTTCATCAGGAATAAAGGCAGAGAGCCTGAGCATGGAGAGATAAGCTAGAGGAAGGTGGGGTGGGGAGAAAGTAGCATAGAGTAAAATAGGTGAGTGGGGGAGGAGATGAAGGTGATAGGTCAGGGAGGAGAGGGTGGAGTGGATAGGTGGAAAAGGAGCAAGGCAGGTCGGACAAGTCCGGACAAGTCATGGGGACAGTGCGGAGCTAGAAGTTTGAAACTAGGATGAGGTGGGGGAAGGGGAAATGAGGAAGCTGTTGAAGTCCACATTGATGCCCTGGGGTTGAAGTGTTCCGAGGCGGAAGATGAGGCGTTCTTCCTCCAGGCGTCTGGTGGTGAGGGAGTGGCAGTGAAGGAGGCCCAGGACCTCCATGTCCTCGGCAGAGTGGGAGGGGGAGTTGAAATGTTGGGCCACGGGGCGGTTTGGTTGATTGGTGCGGGTGTCTCGGAGATGTTCCCTAAAGCGCTCTGCTAGGAGGCGCCCAGTCTCCCCAATGTAGAGGAGACCGCATCGGGAGCAACGGATACAATAAATGATATTAGTGGATGTGCAGGTAAAACTTTGATGGATTGGAAGGCTCCTTTAGGGCCTTGGATAGAGGTGAGGGAGGAGGTGTGGGCACAGGTTTTACAGTTCCTGCGGTGGCAGGGGAAAGTGCCAGGATGGGAGGGTGGGTTGTAGGGGGGCGTGGACCTGACCAGGTAGTCACGGAGGGAACGGTCTTTGCGGAAGGCAGAAAGGGGTGGGGAGGGAAATATATCCCTGGTGATGGGGTCTTTTTGGAGGTGGCGGAAATGACGGTGGATGATTTGGTTTATGTGGAGGTTTGTAGGGTGGAAGGTGAGCACCAGGGGCGTTCTGTCCTTGTTACGGTTGGAGGGATGGGGTCTGAGGGTGGAGGTGCAGGATGTGGACAAGATGCGTTGGAGGGCATCTTTAACCACGTGGGAAGGGAAATTGCGGTCTCTAAAGAAGGAGGCCATCTGGTGTGTTCTGTGGTTGGAACTGGTCCTCCTGGGAGCAGATACAGCGGAGGCGGAGGAATTGGGAATACGGGATGGCATTTTTGCAAGAGATAGGGTGGGAAGAGGTGTAATCCAGGTAGCTGTGGGAGTCGGTGGGTTTGTAAAAAATGTCAGTGTCAAGTCGGTCGTCATTAATGGAGATGGAGAGGTCCAGGAAGGGGAGGGAGGTGTCAGATGGTCCAGGTAAATTTAAGGTCAGGGTGGAATGTGTTGGTGAAGTTGATGAATTGCTCAACCTCCTCGCGGGAGCACGAGGTGGCACCAATGCTGTCATCAATGTAGCGGAGGAAGAGGTCTCCATTGTGTCATGTCAGGCTACGCATCTACTAAATGATAGAGACATGGAGCAGATTTAGTAAAATTAGACACCAGTGAAGCACAGTGGATCATCAGCAACACCAGCACTGATTTCAACTGCAGTCTAACTACATAGCCTGATTATATCTCCCTGTTCTACAGTTATCACAGAGCCTGTTCAATGAAGAATGCATAAAGGAGTGCTAGGAGCAGAATCAGGCATACTTAGAAAAGAATTGTTTGTGCACTAAATAGCGGATGCAGCATGCAGTAAACAGTGTTAAGTAAACCCTCAACCACTGCATTACTCCCACACGTAGTCATTATGGCGATAGACCATTTAAAATGAATAGGGGTTGGAGGTTTCACCAAGATTCACCCATTCAATGGTGGGGGAGCCCAGCACATTCCATCTATCCTGTGCCAGCAGTGCCAAGTTGGTTACCTGTCTCTGCTGCCTTCTGAGTTCCTAAGCATCAAAGATACCAGTCTTGGACCAATTTGATTCATTTCAGGTGTGGTCAGTATATGCTTGAAGACACTGGATGCTGCAAAGACTGTTAGGCCTGTACACATTCTAGCAATAGTATTGCAAACTTGTGCTTCAGAGCTAGCCATGCCTCTAGCTAAGCTGTTCGAAAGCAACAATTATATTTGATGCTATCTGGCAATGTGCAAATTACCCATATATATCCTGTCCACAAAACCAGAACAAATCCAACCTGCACAATTACTGCCATTATCAGTCTGCTCTCTCTTTCCAGCAAAGTTATGGAAAGGAACATCATCAGTGTCAAGTTTGGTGCTGAGTCCCTTGCTGTTTGTGGTATACATTAATGGTTTAGAGATGGATGTAGGAGGTATGATTTATTAAGTTTGCAGGTGGCACAATAATTGGTTGTGCAGTAAGAATGAAAGCCTTGGACTATTTACAAATTACATGTGCCAGTCAGATAGCTGAACAGTGGCAAACAGAATTTAAGTCTGAACAATATGAAGGAAAGCATTTTGGGAGAGCAACACAATGAATGTTAGGATTCTTGGAAGTTAAGAGGATCATAGAGAGCTTGGTATGCATGTCCATAGATTCTGAAAGGCAGTTGTGCAGGTGGATAAGTAGTTAAGGGTGCATATGGGATACCTTTATTAGTAAAGATATTGAATGCAAGAGCAGGAAGGTTATATTAGAGGTGTATAAAATGTTAGTTGGCTTGAGTACAGTGCAGTTTTGGTCAACATTTCATTAGATCTTATTGCATTATAGAGAGTGCAAAGATTTTCCAGGACTTTGCTTTGCCTGGAGTACTTCAGCAATATAGAGAAGCTAGATAGACTGGGTTTGTTTTCCTTGGAGCACAGGGAGCTGAGGGAAGACCTGTTTGAGGTGTACAAAGTTATGAGGAGCATAGGAAGAATCTTTCCCCACTAATGGCAGGGTAAGTAAGCAGAAGGTAAGGGTTAGGACGTTGAGAGGATTTTAGGAAAAGAAAATTCACCCAGAATGTAGTGGCTATCTGAGCTCACTACCTGAAAGGAAACAGAAACCTAATTAGAAAGATTTAGATAAATCATTGCGACACCCTACCGTACAAAGGTACAAGGGGATCTTGTGGTACAGTGGAAGTGTCACTACTTCTGGGCCAGAAGGCTTTTTTTCAAGTCCAATCTGATCCATTTATGCATTCCAGCTATGTGGAACAGGCCAAGTGCTGGATAAATGAGATTTAGGCCAGATGAGTGCTAGTTGACCAGCCTCATGAATTATAACATCACCTTCAAGATCCCCTCTTAAGTCATGTCACCCTGCTTTGGAACTATATTGCTGTTCTTTCGCTGTCACCACATCAAATCCTGGAACTCCCTCCCGAACAGCACTGTGGATGACCCTACACCCAGAGGACTACTGTTCAAAGCAGGCAACTTTATTACCATTTTCTTCAACACGTGGAGAATGGCAATAAATCTTGGTCAATGACTCAAATAGAGCATAAGCCATCTAAAAATCAGACCATGTCTGGAGTACTGAGATTTTGGTCCTCCTTATTTAAGGAATGATATCATTTCATTGGAAGCAGTTCAGAAAAGGTTCACAAGGATGATCCTGGTGTGGAAGAAATGTCTTAAGAGCAAAAGCTAAACGGTTTGGGACTTGACTTCCTGGAGTTTAGAAGAACGAGAGGTGATCTCATTGAATCATATAGGATTCTTAAGGGGTCTGCCAGGGTAAATACCGAGAGGGTGTTTCCTGTTGTGAGAGAGCTTGGGACTGGAAGACATAGTCTCTGAATAAGGGGCTGCCAATTTAGGACTGAGATAAAGAGGAATTTCTTCTGAGGGTTGAGTGTCTTTGGAGCTTCTTGCCACACAGCTGTGTGGCCATAGTCCTAGTTTATATTTAAGACTGAGATTATTCATTAGTCATGGGAGCAAGGGCTATAAGGACGGGGCTTGAAGAATGTTGGAACCGTGTGATCTTATTGAATGGTGGAGCAGGCTTGAGGGGTTGAATGGACTGCTCCTGTTTCTGTCTCTTGGTCTGCTGTTGCAGCTTGATTACAGTATTTGTATTCGGGTAGTGCTAAATACAACACATTTTAATTGATACCTAACACTTTTTAAATGTATGCATTAAAAATGTCACCTGTTTTGTCTTCATTCCTAGTAGCTGTCATTTGCACACAAATGGGCAATTCAGCCCAATAGATTTACCATCCTTTTTTTAAATTCCTGCCAGCTTTCTGTTTCTGCTAATATGTGTTATATTTCCTTTTGCTTCAAACAGTCTGTGTGGCACGCTAACACCAGTGTTACGAAATTGCAATGTTGTATTTGTGGCATTTGTTTCTGTACTTGTGTATGGGAGCAGTTTCTCAGCATCATTTCTGTTGAGCCACTGCATAAGTTTTAAGCCCGTATCAGCTATCGTCTTAGCTTGTTTTTTTCCAGAGAAAATGCCCCTTCCCACAAGCTCCTTTCTGATGGTGGCATCTCAATTATGACAACATCCTTGTCAATCTTTCCTGCACTTTTTGCAAATGCTTCAATGTCCTTTTCTAGTCCAGAAGTTAAAACTATGAACACTTCAGGCTCTACATAATTGAACATTGTCCCTGCTTTTGTATTATTTTCCTCCAAAATGAACTTAGTTTTTATGTTTGCATTTTTGGTGTTGCCATAATAAACCCTTTTTTACTTCATGTGATTTATGTTTGTATTTCATGACTTGCATACCCCATTTAATCTCTGACCTTCTGAGAAATAATATCCTCATGACTCCATATGTATACAAAGGGATAAAATTGGCCATTTTACAGTAGGAAAATTAAGTTGGACCCAACCAGGCATTTTAAAAAATATTTAATGCAATTTCAAGTATGACATCCTCCTTAATACATTATCATAATGTTACATTTAAGGAACTTTGTGGTTTTGTTTTTTCCCTTTGTCAGCAACGCATGGCTTACTATGAAACTTTTTTTGATTAGTAAATGGCTCAAAGACTAAGAGCGGTTTTTATGTCTTAAACCGTGTCTGATTTGCTTATTAGAAGAAGCTTTATTGTGTACATGGCAACTCTTGTGAAGTCATTTATTGATTGGAGGTGATATTCATATTTCAACATTTAATGTTGCAAGATTAAATTGTGGCAGGCAGCGGAGTTGTGATGATGTTACTGGATGAGTAATCCAGAAACCTGAGCTAATGTTCTGGGAGATATGAGTTCGAATTCCACCTTGGTAGGTGGTTAAAATTTGAATTCAGTGAAATCTAGAATGAAACGCTACCTTAATGGCCATGATTCAATTCTTCAATGTATAATTTCAGTTACATCACACTGCAAATTTTTGCTATAAATTCTGTTACGATCGAGCCCTCCACAATCACCTGATGAAGGAGCGCACTCCGAAAGCTAGTGTGCTTCCAATTAAACCTGTTGGACTATAATGTGGTGTTGTGTGATTTTTAACTCTTTACCTTAATGGTGATCATGTAACATCAATTGTCATAAAAGCCCATCTAATATCTTTAAGGAAGAAAAGCTGCCATCCTTACATGATTTTCCCTACATGTGACTCTTAAAAGCCCTCTTGGCAATTAAAGATGGGCAATAAATGCTGTCTTAGCCAGCGATGCCCAAGTTCCATGAACAATTAAGAAAGATGACTGTCAGCACTTTGACTAGACTGTCTTTAACACTTTGTATACAAATCATTGATTGCAAGTCTCCAGATCAATACATATTTAGAACATAGAACAGTACAGCACAGAACAGGCCCTTCAGCCCACGATGTTGTGCCGACCACTGATCCTCATGTATGCACCCTCAAATGTCTGTGACCATATGCATGTCCAGGAGTCTCTTAAATGTCCCCAATGACCCTGCCTCCACAACTGCTGCTGGCAACGCATTCCATGCTCTCACAACTCTGTGTAAGGAACCCGCCTCTGACATCCCCTCTATACTTTCCTCCAACCAGCTTAAAACTATGACCCCTCGTGTTAGTCATTTCTGCCCTGGGAAATAGAGTCGATAGCCAGAGACTATCTATGCCTCTCATTATCTTGTATACCTCAATTAGGTTCCCTCTCCTCCAGATAAGATAAGCCCTCCAGTCCAGGCAGCATCCTGGTAAACCTCCTCTGAACCGTCTCCAAGGCATCCACATCTTTCTTATAATAGGGCGACCAGAACTGGACACAGTATTCCAAGTGCGGTCTAACCAAAGTTTTAAACAGCTGCAACAAGATCTCACGACTCTTAAACTCAATCCCCCTGTTAATGAAAGCCAAAACACCATATGCTTTCTTAACAACCCTGTCCACTTGGGTGGCCATTTTAAGGGATCTATGTACATGCACCCCAAGATCCCTCTGTTCCTCCACACTGCCAAGAATCCGATCCTTAATCCTGTACTCAGCTTTCAAATTCGACCTTCCAAAATGCATCACCTCGCATTTATCCAGGTTGAACTCCATCTGCCACCTCTCAACCCATCTCTGCATCCTGTCAATGTCCCGCTGCAGCCTACAACAGCCCTCGATACTGTCAACGGCACCTCCAACCTTTGTGTCATCTGCAAACTTGCTGACCCATCCTTCAATCCCCTCTTCCAAGTCATTAATAGAAATTACAAACAATAGAAGCCCAAGGACAGAGCCCTGTGGAACACCACCCACCACAGACTTCCAGGCAGAATATTTTCCTTCTACTACCACTCGCTGTCTTCTGTAGGCCAGCCAATTCTGTATCCAGCCAGCTATGCTCCCCTGAATCCCATTCCTCCTGACCTTCTGAATGAGCCTACCATGGGGAACCTTATCAAATGCCTTGCTGAAGTCCATATACACCACATCCACAGCTCAACCCTCCTCAATCTTTCTAGTCACATCCTCAAAGAACTCAAGGTTTGTGAGGCATGACCTGCCCCTCTCAAAGCCGTGTTGACGACATTTAATCAAGCCATGCTCTTCCAGATGGTTATAAATCCTATCCCTCAGAATCCTTTCTAACACCTTGCAGACGACAGACGTGTGACTTACTGGTCTGTAATTGCTGGGGATTTCCCTATTTCCTTTCTTGAAGAGAGGAATTATATTTGCCCCTCTCCAGTCCTCAGGTACGACTCCAGTGGAGAGCGAGGATGAAAAGATCTTCGCAAGTGGCGAAGCAATTGCATTTCTCGTTTCCCAAAGCAGCCGAGGACAAATCTGGTCCGGGCCTGGCGACTTGTCAATCTTAATGTTTGACAAAATTTTTAGCATATCAGCTTCCTCTATCTCTATCCATTCCAGCATGCATATCTGCTCTTCAAAGGTTTCATTCACTACAAAGTTCATTTCTTTTGTAAAGACAGAAGCAAAAAACTCATTTAGGGCTTCCCCTACCTCCTCAGACTCCACACACAAATTCCCTTTGCTATCCCTGATCGGCCCTACTCTTTCTTTGACCATACACTTATGTGAGGACTAAGAGAAAAATGCCTTTGTGTTCTCCCTAATCCGTTCTGCCAGGCCTTTCTTGTGCCCCCTCCTGGCTCTCCTCAGACCATTTTTAAGCTCCTTCCTCGCCTGCCTGTAATCCTGTAGAGCTGAGCTTGACCCTAGCTTCCTCCCAACTTATGTAAGTTTCCTTTTGACGAGAAGCTCCACCGCTCTCGTCATCCAAGGTTCCTTTATCTTACCCCTTCTTGCCTGTCTCAGAGGGACATATTTATTCATCACTTGCAACAACTGTTCCTTAATCAGTCTCCACATGTCAATAGTGCCTTTACCATGAAACAATTGCTCCCAATCCATGCTTCCTAACTCGTGTCTAATCGCATCATAGTTTCCTCTTTCCCAATTAAATATCCTCCCATTTTGCCTAATCCTCTCCTTCTCCATAGCTATGTAGAATGTGAGGCAGTTGTGGTCACTATCACCAAAATGCTCTCTCAACACAAAATATGATACCTGCCCCGGCTCGTTTCCGAGCACTAAGTCTAGAATGGCCTCTCCCCTTGTTGGCCTGTCAACGTACTGAGTTAGGAAACCCTCCCGAATACACCTTACAAAAACAGCTCCATTCAAATCTTCTGCTCAAAGGAGGTTCCAATCAACATTGGGAAAGTTAAAGTCATCCATTACAACAACCCTACTCTGTCCACACTTTTCCAAAATCTGCCGACCTATGCTTTCTTCCATCTCCCTGCTGCTATTGGGGGGCCTGTAGTAAACCCCTAACAAGGTGACTGCTCCCTTGCTGTTCCTAATTTCCACCCATACTGACTCGGTAGGCACATCTTTCTTGACAATGGAAGCTTCTGTAGCTGTGATATCCTCTCTGATTAGTAGTGCTACACCCCCTCCTCTTCCCCCCCCCCCCCCATTCTTTTTAAATGCTCTAAACCCTGGAACATCCAGCAACCATTCCTGCCCCTAAGAAACCCATGTCTCTGTTATGGCCACAACATCATAGCATCAGGTACTGATCCATGCTCTAAGTTCGTCACTTTTATTTCTGACACTTCTTGCGTTAAAGCAAACACACTTTAACTGATCCCTTGGTTCCTTCCCTGGAAAATCCTTCCCATTAACCCTAACCCTCATCTGCATCAACTCTCTCCTCCGTTATACAGCTCAGGTTCCCACCCCCCTGCCATACTAGTTTAAACCCTCTCGAACTACTCGAGCAAACCTTCCACCCAGGACATTGGTCCCCTTCCAGTTCAGATGCAACCCGTCTTTCTTGTACAGGTCCCACCTTTCCCAGAAGGCATCCCAATTATCTACATATCTGAAGCCCTCCCTCCTACACCAGCTGCGCAGCCACGTGTTAAGCTGCACCCTATTGTATTGCACATTTCTTTTACTTTTCTGCGACTGATTTAAATTTATACAGTTGCTGTAACCTATGTGTTCTGACAACAAAGAGTTATTTTTGTTGTGTGTACAAGAATGACGTTCAACTTTTCTTTGCAGTCGTACCCCTGGCAGCTGCCAGACCTCCCCAAACGAAGTTGTGGATCTTCTTGGACCCAACCAGAACAGTTCCGAAGGCCTTGGTCAGCTGGCTAACAGTAACAATGTGAAACCTACAGAAGATTTTAACAATGTGGAGTCACAGAATGTGCCCTTGGATTCAATGGAACCTGTTGGGCTGGACTCGCTACAATTTGATTATTCCAGTAGCCAGGTGCAAATGGATTCCGCGACAGCTGCTGTGAGTTTGTTTGACTACAGCTCTCAACAGCAGGTTAGTTCACCTACATCTAAGCTGCTGAGACTAAGTTAAAGAGTTAAAAATGCTGATCAAATTAAAATACTCATTTTTAACTATTGATTCCATGGTGACAGATGCATATGCGAGCAGTTTGTCAAAGCTGAGGTGCTTCATTTTCCAGCTTTACTTGACCCCTGTAAGTTTCTTCCCATTTATTCTAGTGCCATATTTTTACTGCACTGGTGTGCAATTCCCAAGCTCCTGACAGCAATGGCAAATAGAATTCAGTATTACTTAAGTCAAGTTATTATAAAACCATAAGACATAGGAGCAGAAATTCGGCCATTCAGCCCATCGAATCTGCTTCACAATTCAATCGTAGCTGATAAATTTCTCAACCCCATTCTCCTGCTTTCTCCCCAGAACCCTTGATTCCCTTGATAATGAAGAATCTGTCTATCTCCATCTTCAATATACTCAATGACCTGCCCTCCACAGCCTTCTCTGGCAGGTCATTGAGTATATTGAAGATGGAGATAGATAGATTCTTAATTATTCCATGGATTCCTCACTCTCTGGCTGAACAAGTTCCTCCTTATTTCCATTCTAAAAGGTCTTCTCTTTACTCTAAGGCTGTGCCCACGGGTCCTAGTCTGTCCTACCAATGGAAGCATCTTCCCAACATCCATTCTGTCCAGGCCATTCAGTATTCTGTACGTTTCATTATACTTGTAAAACATTTAATAGTGAAAAGCAGCTTTAGATGGGTAGTGGAAAAACTCAGCAGTTTTGGTCCTACCTGTAGCGAGGCAGAATTAACAAATGAGTCCAATATGACTCTTGAGTTTCCAATACGTAGATAACATGAGAACGATATGTGCCCCCACCCACCAGTAGCTGGGTAAAAGGAATAGAAATTGACTTGAACCTCCTTGAGTTAATCATTGCTTATTGAGTGGCTTGACAGCATAGCTGATTGTGAGGATTGCAAACATGGGTCAAAGGTCACTGAAGCGGCCCCAGTGCTGTTTTAGAAATCTCTCTTCTTTCCAAGCTATATGATTGCTGTATTGATGCATACAGTTACAAGGTAAGTTTTTAAAAGGGTTGACATTAGCAGGATCTGAACAACGTAATTAATCCAGTAGATAACACCCATTCTGAATTGATTAAAAATAAAATTCTTGGCACTTAAAGTCTATTTATTAAACATTGTTTAAAAAGGTGGCCTCACAAACCTACCTGTGTCTTTAACATTTGAAAAAAAACAGTAAAATTTATTGAATTGGGATTGTATAAATCAATAGAGTTGCTTTAGGCATTGGAGACTGTAGGCCAGTTGGTAATCAATCTGGGAAGATGCAAGTTAACCACAGAAGAAAGTAGGTTTCAATGAAATCTGAAAAATGTACTCTACGTAGACAACACACAAATATCTCCTGCAAGCTGTTGGGAAATTTCAACTTGCGCAACGCATATTTCTCTTTTAAGCTTAGTTTAGCTGTGAGTTTAATGAAGAAATAATGAAAAAGGGAAGAAAAATACAGGTGCCAGAGATCCAAACATACGTTGGCACCAACGAGCAAGTCAATCACCACTGAAAATTTTTAAAAAGTGTGTAACCTTTCTTCAGTTTTACTCAACACTAATTATTTGTTTAAAAAAAACTGTTTAAAAAGAGAGAAATTGCGTCTCCGGTCAAGAAAAAGGAGGCGGCCTATGTCAGCTATAGACAGGTGGGATCAAGGGAATCCTGAGAGGAGTATAAGGGCGTAGGAGTATCCTTAAGAGGGGACATGAGATAGTTTTGGCAAATAGTATTAAAGAGAATCCAATGAGATTCTGTAAGTATATTAAGGGAAAAACCGAACTCTGGAGAGAATAGGGCTGCTTAAAGGTCAATGTGGCCGTCTGTAGAACTACAGGAGATTGATGGGATACCGAATGGATATTTTGCATCAGTATTTACTGTGGGGAAAGGACATGGAAGCTAGGGAACTTGAGGAAATAAATAATGATGTCTTGAAAAGAGTTCATATTACAGAAGAGGTGCTGGAGGAAAATGCATAAAAATAGTCTTTGGCGGAATCTGACAGAAGGTGTTGGTAGAGGATTGCTTATCAGAGTGGAGGACTGTGACCAGTGTGTCGCAAGGATTGGTGTAGGTGCTTTTTGTCATTTGGAGATGCAGTGGACAGTGAAGAAGGTTATCTCAGTGTCATGGGGCCTCGATCAGATGGCTTGTGTGACAGAGTTTAATTTATTTAAATGAGCTGTTGCATTTTGGAAAGGCAAAGCAGGGCCGGGCTCACATGGTTAATGGTAAGGCCCTGGGAAGTATTGCTGAACCAAGAGACCGAGAAGTGGATGTGTGTAGTTCCTTGAAAGTGGAGTCGCAGATAGACAGGGTGGTGAAGAAGGCGTTTGGCACGCTTGCTGTAATTGGTCAGTGCATTGGTAATAGGAGTTGGGAGGTCATGTTGCAGCTGTACAGGACATTGGTTAGGCCACTTTTGCAATACTTCATACAATTCTGGTCGCCCTACTATAGGAAAGATATTGTTATACCCGAAAGGGTGTAGAAAAGATATATAAGGAAGTTGCCAAGACTGGGGGGGGGGGGTGAGCTATACGGAGAGGCTGAATAGGCCGGGGCTGTTTTCCCTGGAAGGTTGGAGGCTGAGGGGTGACCTTGTGGAGGTTTATAAAACTCATGAGGGGCATGGATAGGATAAATAGCCATGGTCTTTTTTCTAGAGTGAGGGAGTCCAAAATAAGACGGCTTCGGTTTAAGGTGAGAGGGGAAAGATGTAAAAGGAATCTGAGGGGTAACGTTTTCATGCAGGGAATGGTGCATGTACAGAACGAGGTGCCAGAGGAAGTAGTGGAGGCTGGTACAATTACAACATTTAAAAGGCATCTGGATGGATATGTGAATAGGAAGGGCATAGAAGGGTATGGGCCAAGTGCTGGCAAATGGGTCTCGATTAATTTAGGATGTCTAGTCGGCATGAACGAGTTGGACCAAAGAGTCTGTTTGTGTGTTCTATAACACTAACAGACCCTGACTGATTTGTGCACTTGCAGCAGACTCCTTCTACTGTGGGTATGCACCATGTTTTCTTTGGACTAAGAGGGCCAAGTGCCTAGTGTCACGTAGCAGCATTACATCTAAAAATCTGTTATATAACTTCAGGCCTTTACCCACTCACCCACCCCATATAATGTTAACTGTTCTACCTGGTCATCTCAAATGCCAGGGTTATTGTTTGGAAACAGGGTTCTATGCTTCACACATTCTGTGAAACTGGCTTGTCGTTACTCTAAAGAGCTGATTTTTTTTCTACACCTGGCGTCTAAAAATTTGCATTTTTACAAAAAATAATAATTTCACCGTTCTTCCATTTTGAGACAGGTAATACTGCAAGTCTTTAACTGCTGGATGAACAAAACCTAAATTTTGTGTTGAGAAGTAGTGCTTTAGAACGAGGAAGTGATGCACAGAATTCTGGAAGGAGATAACAGCTGAGCTAGTTGATGAAATATGTAAAGAGCACTAGAGCTGTAAGTACGGTGAATCAACCAGTATTCAGCATGTTTTAAAATGTTTTTTTCTTTAGCTATTCCAGAGACAGAATGCATTGACGGTTCAGCAGTTGACAGCTGCACAACAGCAGCAATACGCCCTTGCAGCAGCCCAGCAACCACACATAGGTAAGCCATTTTCAAGAATATCTTATTAAGAAACCTGTGTACTCCCCTGAGTGTCTGATGAACAATTATTTCATCATTCAAATATTTATGTAATTTTCAATATTTAGCTTTGTTAATGCAAAACAGATGAGTTTAGGATTTGATGGCAATGTGAAATCCAAGTTATAGAGAAGAATTGTGCATAAATTGGTGATTGTCTAATGGGAGGAGGGAGGTGACAGTGAATTGTGGAGGAAGTACTGACTAACGGCTAGAGTGACATCTGTTACTTGAACAAGAATCCAATATAATTGGGAACCAGACTTAATGGCCCTGTTAATGTCTTTCATTGCCTTGTGGAGTCATCGGGTATTCAGGGAGATGTGTCAGTTTATTGAGCAGTAATACTAAGTGTGAGCATAGAGGCTCAAAAGAGCCACTTAAATTAAATGTGTTTGCTTGACCGCTTGAGTGTATTATTAAAGCCTTTCAATATCAGCTTGTAACACTAGCTTTTCATCTGTGACTTAAGAATCCTTACTGTTCTAATCATGTTTGAATGAACTGAATATTCAAGTTAAATTATGTTTAATGATGGATTTGGTAACTGGTTGGAAGGGGTAATTGTTTCTCAGATACAATGTTGTTTCAATTTTGAAACTCTGGAATTCCCCTTGAGGACTTTATATCAGTTACGCTGCGACCCCCTTCCTTTATTAGCTATGTTGAAACCCCTGCAATTATTGTTTTATCACAGTGCAGCACTGCTGAGCAGTCAAAAGGCACCAATAGCATTGTAATGCTGTACTGAGAAATTAAATAGTTTGTTTCTGTAAGATCAGTGACAGAACATTTCATTACTATTGAGAGAAAACTTTTATATTGGTTCACTAATGTTTTACATGTAAATGGCTGTTTGTTTATCAACTGGAATCAAATATATTTTATTGGATTTTGAGAGATGGCTATCCAAAAAATGGTACCATTTAATCTTTGTATTGATGGGATTGTAAGGCTATTTTTGGTGTAAATGCAAAATTGCATTCAGTGTGAACATTTGGAAGTGATGGCACTCATGGCCCTCAGTCAGAAACTATTCAGTATCAAGAACTGAATTTATGTTGTCAAATGATTTGAGCCAGTCACAACTGGCTGGGGAATGGGTGGTTTAGTTAAAGCCTTATCGGTGTTTTCAAGTTATCTGCACAGGGTGGCTCTTTAGCCTGTCATGACAAGACATCACTTGGAGCATTTATCAACCGAAGCAGTGGGAAGTACATTGTCCTTTATTAAAATTTTAATTCTAACTGGTTTCTAGTGTATTTCTTACTCGCAGTCTTACAAGCAGTACCTATGCATCCATTCCATTCTAGCTATAGTTACACAAATTAAATGCAACGTAGGCACTTTAAGTAACGCATTTGAATTACTGTTGTGGTGTGTACAAGTAATATATACACCAATTTTCTTCTTGTCATGTATAACTGCAAACTATTTGACCCTGAGCTTTTGAAGTAATGATGATTTATTGTTAGTTTGAATCAACTTCCTATGAGCATGTTATCTGATTTTTCCCTTGCAAGGGGTACTAAGTTTTAAGAGTGCCATAATTGCAGAACTGATATTCTTTGCTCACCTTTTTTTACCCCCACAATTGCAATGCCACATAACTGCATGCATACTTCTGTTTTTGGAAACAGTGCTAATCAACGTTAATTTACAATGTTTCAAATCCACATTTTGGTTGTGTGTGCTTGAACAGTGATGACTATGACTGGGCCACTAATCTATTGTTCTAAAATTAAGGTGTCATTCCAAATACTTGATGTGGGGTTTTTATATGTTGCACAGGTATGTTTTCAGCAGGGCTTGCTCCAGCAACCTTTGTTCCCAATCCATACATCATTAGTGCTGCTCCTCCAGGTACAGATCCCTACACTGCCGGGCTTGCCGCAGCTGCAACTCTAGCAGGTAAAATGCAATGATCTGTATGAAGACAATTAACTCTGATTTCTTTCCTTCCCCACACTGCCCCCTCCAGTAGAAGCTAAAGGCAGGCGGGTAGCGATCCTGGAAGTTATAGATGAAGAGTGAAGGAGGGAATTGAACATTTGAAAAGATGGATTGTTCTGAGTGCAGGAATCTGGATAAGTTGAATGGTTTTTTGTCTTTCTGGACTTCACGTTGTCCCAACTAATGCAGTGTAGTAAGATTTTGGATTTAATGGTTCATTTATAAGTGTTGGCACTTTTGCATCTCTCAGTCAGCACTTCGGCTTTAAAAGGGATGAGGGTAAATTGAGAAGTAACATCAGTGAGCTGAGTAGTAAATCCACGGAACAGCATGGCTTGGAAAATGGTGAAAGCAAATAGTATGAGACTTCAAAATGCAGGTTGTGGGTAAGATTTGTTTGAAAGTTGCTTTGAACTACAAAATGAATAATGTTAAGATGTTACGTATGGGGAATAACAAGTGGAAGACAACACTTAGTTGCCTTAGTTTTCACTGTCCAGGCTTAACTTGCCTTGTTTCTGAGCTCGAAGTGGATTTCTTTGGTAAGAGATTGATTGCGATGATGACAGGAAAATTTCATTCTCATTGTATCTTGTATATTGTATCTTATTAATTTGGCAGCTTGTTTGTTTCAGTCAAAAGGAAGTATGTGACAGGATTTGAGTTGGAATGTCATGCAAACCCAAACACCCAATTTTTGTTTTAAGAATTGGAGTCTGATGGGAGATTGGGAATTCAATTTTCAGCTTTCCAACTGTCACATAAATTTGCAACAAAAAACTGTTGGAAATCCACCATTAGAATCTCTTCATGATGCTCAAAATGAGCTGAGTGTGCAGTCTGTAGTGTTGAGAAATTGTAGTTTCACAAAGTAACTGACAAGAAAGTTAGAAAGATTGTGTCCAATGTATTCAATTTTGAAAAGACTGCTGCATCTTGCATGCAATTGACCAGTGTCCGAAAAGACTGCTGCATCTTGCATGCAATTGACCAGTGTCCGAAAAAGTGATAAGTTTTGACACGGTGTATCACAAACTACAATTATTCGCAGCACATGGCAAATTTGGCAACCAGAACTTGTTTTCAAAAAGGCTGCTATCTTGTTGACTGTTCTTTTCAAATACTTGCTGCTTGTGTTCATACTGATCAGTTTTCTGCCAATCTGATTGGCTTATCTATTGGACATATGTATGATGTGGTCACCAAAGTAAGTTCTGTCCCAAGGTCAGCGTAAGAGCTCTTATATTGGATGTTGTTGTTATTACAATAAGCTTTGTTTCCATTCTAGTTCATATATGTGGTAAGTGGCAAACATTGGTTTGTAAAAGATTTTCTTGAGTGTGAGATGAGCAGAGAGAGAAGTACTGTTTCTGGGTTTTGCTGGGAGATGGTAGTGTGTAACATCTGAAAGGAACCTTGAATTGATCGCACAGGTTGCTGTGGTGGACATGTATCCTTAATGCAGCTGTTTTTATTAAAAGAATCATACAAATGCAGATGACCATTGTGCTTTAATAGTTATTGTCACATAGGTTAATTATGTTCAGAAGATATTTAAGGTTTTTGGGGCATGAGCACTTTTCACTGATAGAGCCTAGAAACATGAGCACTGTTGCAGTTCATACATAAGTTACTTGCTCTTTTATTTTAAAAAAAATGAAATGCAGCCTCTTACACAGGAGACATCTTAAAGTGCTTTTCTTACATATAATTTTATTTCAACAAAGTTCCTTTTTAACAGAAACATGGTTCCTAAATCCAATGAAACTCTAGTTCAGTATTTGAAGTTTTGAAGGATGGAATGTAGCCGTGAGAAACATGGCACCCTTGCAGGTCATATTTTTTTAAAAAAAGTTTATTTTATTTTAACTGGTTATTGGTTTCATGTTTTAAATCCTAATGATGAACTTATTCAGTGAGCAAAATCTCATGTCATTTTCAAGTGGATGACTGATGGAAGTTTACAAATCAGATCCGTTAAATCTAATTTAATCTTGATTCAAAACAATTCAAATGTAAAAGAGCACAAACATTTTCAAGGTGGTGAAAATTTGTTTGCTCACAATAAGAAGCAAATATGTCAAAAATGTCTGACAATAATGAGACACTTATCTTCACTGTGAAGTGTTCGATAATGAGAATTTTGCTATTCTTAAAGATCTAAGCCAGACTGAGGTTATTGGTGCTGATGAGCCCTCAATCTGTACCCGTTGATGTCATTTGTAATGTTGTTAAAATTGGGATTTGGTGCGGATATGGTGGGGATGGGGGTGGGGGGAGGGGGAAGAGGGAAGAGAGCGGTGGGTGTATACATTGTCGTTAACTAGACAGTGTACTTCTATTGGACACAGTGAACTCCTGTTTTTAATTTGTTTAATTGATGTCGATATCAGATTAAGCATTTATTTAGGATTCCTTTATTCTACAATTCATTGCAAGTCCGTTTTCAGTTGGCTCCCTCTGAGCCTGAATTGAAGGGTGTTTTGTAACTGCACAATATTCAGTGGGTAATGTACAAGTCAGGGTTGGGTTTTATTTCGCCATTGTTAATATATCTGGAAACAAAGAGACAACGCAAGTGGTTGGCTTCATTGTCAAAGCAACTTTTCTTTCCATCCTCCCTGTGTAGGCAAACGGCCGGCCCCGGATGGCATAGGTGAGATCAATTCACCTTGAAGGAAATTTCGTTCAGCTGTGTTTTGAAGTGTGCCTGTGTAATCTCGTTTTTGTTTAAATGACAAGCATACTGTTCTGTATTGGTCATCTTTAGAAGTCGTCAGGGTTTAATTGCTGCTAATTTTGACTGAGGTACCGACCCATTCCTAGTTTAATTAAATAACATCCACTGTAATGAACCATACTTATTACGCTTTTCTTTTTTGGAAAAGTAGAAATCCAGAATTTATTAAGGCGTAGTCGGCAAATATAATTGTACTAACCTATTGGGTGGGGGGTGAAAAATTAGGATGCACAAATATGAAGTTATCTATCTTGCATAAAAGAATGGCATGTCCATTAGACAATAAGGACATTTTTGGAATATCTAATTAAATGAAATTTTTACGATTTCACATTAGTTTTGTGTATTGCATTAATGTAAATTGTGCGAAGTGCATTTTTAAAAATCTCTACTTTGTGTTAGGCCCGGCAGTGGTTCCACCTCAGTATTATGGTGTTCCATGGGGTGTTTATCCAGCAAATCTCTTCCAGCAGCAAGCTGCAGCCGCAGCTGCTAACAACTCTGCAAACCAGCAGGCTGCGTCACAGGCACAGCAAGGACAGCAACAGGCAAGTCATCCATCCGTTTATAACTTGGTATAGGAGTGAATTAGCACTGAGTCAGGAAAGCTGAGTAAATATAGAAACAGATTTGTCCACCTTGGTGTGTTTTAAAGATTACATAGAAAGTGAAGTAAAATAAATATTTATTCACTTGGCATGCAATAAATTAATGTTAAGGTAGGCCATTATTAGAGATATTGCTGAATGTATCTCATTAGGTTTTGACATGTAAACTCTGAAGTTGGAATTTGTATCCAGTGGACTTTAAAGACTGTACGAGTGGAACTAAAGTATTAGAACTAAGTGCTGCTGTTTGGTTTGCAAAGGTCACTGTGGCAACGATGATGCACTTGGCCTCACTGAGAACAGTGTTCACGAGTTAGAATTTCAATTTTGTACTCCTAAAGATCTGAGCCAGAGCAAGTATATTGCTGCAGGTCAAAGTGATAATGTTGTTGCTTGGCTGTTGACTTCACTGTTATATAAATTTGAGCTCTTGAATCTATCTTGGCGATTCCTGGGGATTGCATCTCTTGCCGAACTTGGGTTGAACTTTTTTTTCGCCCCTTTTCTAAAGTGTACTGGAATTTTGATGTGTGTGCAGGGTATGAGGAGGTGAGTTTTCCATAGTCGGGCTAAATCCCTGGTTGGAAAAGACAAGCATACTTAAGCCAATTACCTGTGCGCCAGCTCCTGACAAACATGCGAGAGTGAGGGCTTACTCAAGTTGAGTCATGATCTGTTCCCTCACCATCCATTTGCAAGAGTGCTTTGAAGGTCACTGTTGAGGTACATATGTTCACAGTGTTCACGTGAAGGCCACAAGTTGCTTGGTGCTTGTACAATAGTAGTTTAGTGATGAATCAGCATATTCAAGAAAGGAAGAGAAACAATTAGCAAGAGCCATTTACCAATCTTCTTCCTTAATATTTACTAATGATGCCCGACGTGACTCTCCTCACCATTGAGAATAAATCCTCTGTTGCACATTCCTTTGAACCGTGAATGGTAATGATCTGTGTCACAGTATCTTCCTGGTTATGATTTCAGTGAAATCACATTGACCAACAGGGCGTTACACTTCAATATCAGTAATCTTATATGGTTTATCCCAGGTTCTGCGAGCTGGAGCCAATCAGCGTCCTTTGACCCCAAATCAAAGCCAGCAAGGACAACAAGCAGACAGCTTGGTAGCAGCTGCAGCCGTGAATTCAGCATTGGCCTTTAGCCAGGGATTGGCCACTGGAATGCCAGGTAAAATATTAATTCCAGGTGCTACAGATATATGCATTATCCGATAGCAGTGGTGTGGGTTGTAGAATAATGGTTTAAAGAATGTTTGATGCATTACCAACAAGTTAATTATTGACAATTGTAGAGCTTCATAAAGTAGAAACCACTGAACAAGTAATGGATCAAGTTTCTTCACATTTGAGTTTACAATTGAAAACACATGAAGCGTCACACAGCATGTTTCTGCCATGTGTACAACCATTATAACCAAGCATTCAGCGAGGTTGCTGAGAAGAGGATGCTTCAAAGCAATAGAAATCTTTCATACATATGTTTAGTAACTTACATTAGAGAAGACAGACTAGCTTAATTTTAGAAATACCTTTACTACTTTTGCTGCCATTTCTGAAGATCTAATTGATGTACCAGCAAAGATTTCAAATGCTCGGTGTTTGGTTGTTGTATAAGTTATTTATGTTATTGTTGGATTTGCTGTTACTGCTGTAACACAAGGTCAAAAAAGGAAGTGTAATCATAATTTGTAATATTAGATGCACAGAAATGTTGGTTAAATCAGTACAGTTCAGTACAGACTAACAGAATACCAAATTAAATACTAATTAGGTTAATCTTCCATTTTAAGGCAGTTTTAACACCACTTTGGAAATTTTAAAGTAAAGCACTGTTGGCAATATTTTCATTTTTGAATCTGTCTGGCAATGATGACAAACTTGCCCTCACTGAGAATATTTTCAGTTATGAGAACCTTACTTGTACTCAAACATATCTGAGCCAGACATTAACACTTTGATGTTTTGAATAACACACTTCAAGCCTAATTACTCATTTGATTCAAATAAAACATTTTCAGTTCACAGGAACTGCATGTTTTGTCGTAGACCCAGTTTAGTGAGAGGATTTTGTTCTGAACTTGTCATTTTATTATTAACATTCATACCTGAATGTAGCTTTATGGGACGGGGTTGATTTTCAGATGAGTTGAAAGACAACAGTTCCAAAGCTTGGGATTGTCGAATAGATTTGGCTCAGAAAAATATCTCATTGTTTTACTGGGACATATTCAAAGCTCTGTACTTCTGTTGTGCAAAAGGACTTAGCTTGTTCAAAGGAGTAGAGCTTTTTGAATAGTTCATGGACATGGATGGGGAGCGGATGAATTCTGAAAAGTACTTCCAAGACATTGGACAAAATCACCTGAAGATATACAAACATCGAAAATAGGTGCAGGGTGAGGCCATTCAGCCCTTTGAGCCTGCACCATCATTCACAATGGTCATGGCTGATCATGCAATCTCAGTATCCCATTCCCATCCTCTTCCCATACCCATTGATCACTTTAGCCACAAGGGCTACATCCAGCTCCCTCTTGAATGTATCTAATGAACTGGCCCCAACAGCTTCCTCTGAGAGAATTCCGCAGGTTCATGACTCTGACTAAAGCAGTTCTTCCTTGTCCCAGTCCTGAATGGCTTGCCCCTTATTCTTAGACTGTGACCTCTTGTTCTGAACATTTCCAACATTGGAAATATTCTTCCTGCATGTAGCCTGTCCAGTCCCATCAGATATTTATATGTTTCTATGTCTCCTCCTCTCCCTCTCCCCCAACCCATTCTAAATTCCAGTCGATCCGGTCTTTCCTCATATGTCAGTCCTCCTCATATGTCAGAACCTTTGCTGAACTCCCTCAATAACAAAAATGTCCTTTCTCAGACTAGGAGACCAAAGCTGCACACACTGCTCAAGGTGTGGCCTCACCAAGGCCCTGTATAATTGCAGAAAGGCATCCTTACTCCAATACTCAAATCCTTTTGCTATGAAGGTCAGTATGCCATTCGTTTTACACTCAGCCTGCTGCACCTACATGCCAACATGTGGGCAGTACGGGGCACAGTGGTTAGCACTGTTGCCTCACATCGCCAGAGACCCGGGTTCAATTCACGCCTCAGGCGACTGACTGTGTGGAGTTTGCACATTCTCCACGTGTCTGCGTGGGTTTCCTCCGGGTGCTCCGGTTTCCTCCCACAATCCAAAAATGTGCAGGTCAGGTGAATTGGCCATGCTAAATTGCCAGTAGTGTTGGGTTCAGGGGTAAATGTAGGGGAATGGATCTGGGTGGGTTGCGCTTCGGCGAGTCGATGTGGACTTGTTGGGCCGAAGGGCCTGTTTCCACACTGTAAGTAATCTAATCTAAACCCTCAGCGACTGTTCCATCATGACATCCAGGATCTCAGTGCAGCTCACCTTTTCCTAAACTGCCACCATTCAGATCATAATCTGTCTTCCTGCTTTTGTGACCAAAGTGGATAACCATGGATTTTATCCATGTTATAATGCAATTGCTAAGTATTTGCCCACTCAGCCAGTCTGTCCAAATCTCCCTGTAGCTTCTTAGCGTTCTCATCGCAGCACACATTGCCATCCAGCTTAGTGTCATCTGCACATTTGGAGTTGTGGCATTCAATTCCTTTGTCCACATTGTTAATATATATATATTGTGAACATCTGTGCACTGAACCCCGCAACACCTCAGTCGTCAGTGCTTGCCATTCTGAAAAGAGCCTGTTTATTCCAACTGTCTGCTTCTAGCTATGTCAATACATTACCTCCAATACCATGAGCCTTTATTTTCCTTTGTAATCTGTTGTGTGGAACTTTGTCAAAAGCCTTTTGGAAGTCCTGATACACAGCATCTACTGATTCACCATCATCTACTGGTCACATCCTCAAAAAACATTCCACAAGATTTGTCAAGCATGATTTCCCTTTAGTGAATCCGTGATGACTAGGACAGATTCTGTCACTGCTTTCCAAATGCTCAGTTAGTACATCCTTAATGATTGACTCCAGCATTTTCCCCACCACCATTGTCAGGCTAACCAGCCTATATTATCTGATTTTTCTGTACCTCTTTTTTTAAAAAGTGGAATTACATTAGCTACTCACCAGTCTATTGGAACTCTTCCAGAGACTACAGAATGCTGGAAAAATGTCACCGATGCATCCGCTATGCACCTAAATTGGAGGTGTATTGGACAGCGAGGAAGGTTACAACAGGATCTTGATCAGATGGACCAATGGGCTGAGGAGTGGCAGATGGAGTTTAATTTAGATAAATGTGAGGTGCTGCATTTTGGAAAGGCAAATCAGAGCAGGACTTGTACACTTAATGGTAAGATCCTGGGGAATGTCACTGAACAAAAAGACTTTGGAGTGCAGGTTTATTGTTCCTTGAAAGTGGAGTCACAGGTAGATAGGATACTGAAGAAGACATTTGGTATGCTTTCCTTTATTGGTCAGAGCACTGAGTATAGGAGTTGGGAGGTTATGTTGGGGCTGTCCAGGACATTGGTTAGGCCATTTTCCGAATATTGTGTGCAATTCCAGTCTCCCTCCTATCGGAAGGATATTGTGAAACTTGATAGGGTTCAGAAAAGCTTGACTAGGATGTTGCCAGGTTGGAGGGTTTGAGCGGCAGGGAGAGGCTGAATAGGTTGGGGCTGTTTTCCCTGGACCATCAAACGCTGAAGCGTGACCTTAGAGGTTTGTAAAACCATGAGGGGCATGGATAGGGTAAATAGACAAAGTCATTTCCCTGGAGTCGGGGAGTCCAGAACTAGAGGGCATAGGTTTAGGGTGAGAGGGGAAAGATATAAAAGGGACCTAAGAGACAATTTTTTCATACAGAGAATGGTGCATGCATGGCATGAGCTGCCAGAGGAAGTGGTGGAGGCTGGTATAGTTGCAACATTTAAAAGGATTCTGGATGGGTATATGAATAAGAAGGGTTAGAGGGATATGGGCCAACTGCTGGTTAGGATATCTGATCCGCATGGATGCGTTCGAACAAAGGGTGTTTTTCCTGCTGTACATCTCTATGACTCTATTTCAAGAGCCACTTCCTTAAGTATTCTGGGATGCTGAGCATCAGGCCCTAGGGGTTTCCCAGTCTTTAATCCCATCAATTTCCGCAATATTGTTTCCTGACTAATCAGGATTACCTTTCGTTCCTCCTTCATGCTTGATCCTCTGTCGCCTACCATTTCCTGAAGATTATTTGTGTTCTCTTTAGTGAAGGCAGATCCAAGGTATTTGTTCAACTGGTCTGCTATCTCTTTGTCCATTATAAATTCATCTGATTCTAACTGCAAGGGACCTAAATTTGTCTTCATCAATCTTCTTCTCATCACTTATCTATGTAGCTGCTTTTGGCGGAGGGAATTGGTTGCACTAAAAACCTGAAACAGTGAAATAGAGAGTAACGAAGGGGAGTGGGTGCTGAGGAGCTAAAAAGATGAGGGACAGAGCTATGATGAAACTTAAGTGGCAGGAATACAATTGCTTGTGTATTGGACTGCCAGGAGCCAACGAGGATAAAGCCAGCGGATCTTCAGATGAATTGATGCATGGAATCTCAGTCAGGAGAGAATGTAACATCTAAACACAACTGGAAATTATTGCAGCGTGAATGAGGGTTCAGTAGCTGACAGCTTGTGGTAGCACGTGATTTTGGGAGATGGGGAGGTAGGAAAGGGAGACCATGTGCAGTGTGTGGTCAAATAGATCGGGTTAAACCCATTTCAGGCCATCCTGTATGATGACCCCTTTTATGAGTGGGCTAGTGACTGATAGGCAGTTTAGCTCATGAAAATCTACAAATGGGGATTTTCCACTGAGAAATAGTTGACTTTCTCCCTGGCATGCAGGTATTGAGGCCTCTTTCACTTCCTTTGTTGGAGATTAATTCTGTGACACATTTCTGTTATGTATGGCTGTCACACTCTGCACATTAAATTTGTCAACTGAGATGCTGAAGACAAATAAACTTCTAATGACTGATGAACTGTAAAGTGTTGATTACAATTTCTTAATGCCAGGCTGTATTTCACATTATTGTATTTCCAGTTGTAAGTACTTGAACCAGTATGTGGTGTTACGTACAAATGGGTATATTTTGAGCACTTTTTTTACTACAGGTTATCAAGTCCTCGCTCCAGCTGCTTACTATGACCAGACTGGTGCCCTGGTCGTGAATACTGGGGCTCGGAATGGTCTAGGAGCTCCAGTAAGACTTGTCGCTCCAGCGCCTGTAATCATAAGTCCATCTGCAGCACAGGCAGGTAAGGTTTATCTGTTTCAAAATGGGACTTGCATTTGTAAACTTAACATTTTTGGCACCTCTAACTCAATAAAGGAAGATCATTGTGTCATTTTAGATGCCTGTTCCACAGATTGATCTCTCTACTGCAATGGGTGTTTGCTTGCCAAAGCTGAATCTTTAGCTTTCTTCATATTTGTCATGTGTTTACCCACGACACTGTTCCAGTTAAAATCTCAAAATGGTTAAAGTACAAAAGGAGACATTTTGACTTGTCAAATGTGTGCCAGCTGTCTGCAACAATAGTTCAGCTATTACTGCTCCCCATCTTGCTGCTCCTCCAGCTCTGCAGAATTTCACCCTTCAGATGCTTATTCAGATATCTTTTGAAGGCCAGCGTTAAATCTCCTGCTACCAAGTTTTGAAGCAGTGCATTCCAAACCATAACTTATAAAATATGTTTATAAGCATGCTGCGTCTGGTTCGTCTGCCAGTCACATGTTTCTTTGTGGTCTGTTCCCGACTCTTCTGCCACTAGGAACTGATCTCCCTGTAAATTTTGCTTCAACTCTTCCCCATGGCTATCCTTTTGCTAAGGAGACCAAGCACAGCTTCAGTCTATCCATGTTCCTGAAGGCACTGTTTCACTGACTTTTTCATGAATCTTTTCTTCACCTTCTCTTATACATTCCCAGGATTGTAGACACAGCATTGCAGTAGAGATCAAACTGGTGTTTTATAAAAAAAATTTAAAGGACTTCCTTACTTTTGTACTTTTTTAATATAAATTTCATGACCCTATGTTCCTTTTAACTGCTTTCTCTACTTGCCATCTGATTCAGTGGTTTGTGGGCATGTGGTCTCTCAGTTCTCCTGTTCTTGTCTCACCCTCTAGAGTTGTACCCTTTAGTTTTCATTGTTTCATATTCTCGCTCCCAAATGAATCACTTTGCACTTCTCTGCATTAAATTGCATCTGCGATGTGTTTACCCATTCCAACTGTCTACAGCCTCTTGAATTTGTTTGCTGTCCTCCTCAAAGTTGGCAATTTGTATAATCCTTCATTCCCCTACGCTCCCGGATTAACGAGTTCAACACGCGGCGAGACATCGAACAGTTCTTCCGCCGCCTTCGCCTCCTACTTCTTCAACCAGGATTCTCGCCCACTCTTTGACGACCCCTTCTCCCGCCTCCAACGCACCCCATCCACCTGGACACCCCGTGCTGGCCTCTTACCTGCCCTCGACCTCTTCATAGCCAACTGTCGCCGTGACATTAACCGCCTCAAGCTCTCCACCCCTCTCACCCAGTCCAACCTCTCACCCTTGGAACGTGCAGCCCTCCACTCTTTCCGTTCCAATCCCAACCCCAACCTCACTATCAAACCGGCAGACAAGGGAGGGGCGGTAGTAGTTTGGCGCACCGACCTTTACACCACTGAGGCTAAACGCCAGCTCGCGGACACCTCCTCGTACTGCCCCCTTGACCATGACCCCACCACCGAACCATCATCTCCCTGACCATCCATAACCTCATCACCTCAGGGGATCTCCCATCCACCGCCTCCAACCTCATAGTCCCACAACCCCACACCGCCCGTTTCTACGTCCTGCCCAAAATCCACAAACCTGACTGCCCAGGCCGACCCATTGTCTCAGCCTGCTCCTGCCCCACTGAACTCATCTCTGCATACCTCGACACGGTTCTGTCCCCCTTAGTCCAAGAACTCTCCACCTACGTTCGGGGCACCACCCACGCCCTCCACCTCCTCCATGATTTTCGCTTCCCCGGTCCCCAATGCCTTATCTTCACCATGGACATCCAGTCCCTGTACACCTCCATCCCCCATCACGAAGGACTCAAAGCCCTCTGCTTCTTCCTTTCCCGCCGTACCAACCAGTACCCTTCCACTGACACCCTCCTTCGACTGACTGAACTGGTCCTCACCCTGAACAACTTCTCTTTCCAATCCACCCACTTCCTCCAAACCAAAGGAGTAGCCATGGGCTCCAGCTATGCCTGCTTCTTCGTAGGATATGTGGAACAGTCCATCTTCCGCAGCTACACTGGCACCAGACCCCACCTTTTCCTCCGCTACATCGATGACTGTATCGGCGCTGCCTCGTGCTCCCACGAGGAGGTTGAACAGTTCATCCACTTTACCAACACCTTCCACCCCGACCTCAAATTCACCTGGACTGTCTCAGACTCCTCCCTCCCCTTCCTAGACCTTTCCATTTCTATCTCGGGTGACCGAATCGACACGGACATCTACTACAAACCGACCGACTCCCACAGCTACCTAGACTACACCTCCTCCCACCCTGCCCCCTGTAAAACCGCCATCCCATATGCCCAATTCCTTCGACTCCATCGCATCTGCTCCCAGGCGGACCAGTTCCAAATCCGTACAACCCAGATGGCCTCCTTCTTCAAGGACCGCAATTTCCCCCCAGACGTGATCGACGGTGCCCTCCACCGCATCTCCTCCACTTCCCGCTCCTCCGCCCTTGAACCCCGCCCCTCCAACCGCCACCAGGACAGAACCCCACTGGTCCTCACCTACCACCCCACCAACCTCCATATACAGCGTATCATCCGCCGTCATTTCCGCCACCTCCAAACGGACCCCACCACCAGGGATATATTTCCCTCCCCATCCCTATCAGCATTCCAAAAAACCACTCCCTCCGTGACTCCCTTGTCAGGTCCACAGCCCCCACCAACCCAACCTCCACTCCCGGCACCTTCCCCTGCAACCGCAAGAAATGCAAAACTTGCACCCACACCTCCCCCCTTACTTCCCTCCAAGGCCCCAAGGGATCCTTCCATATCCGCCACAAATTCACCTGCACCTCCACACACATCATTTATTGCATCCGCTGCACCCGATGTGGCCTCCTCTATATTGGGGAGACAGGCCGCCTACTTGCGGTACATTTCAGAGAACACCTCTGGGACACCCGGACCAACCAACCCAATCACCCCTTGGCTCAACACTTCAACTCTCCCTCCCACTCCACCAAGGACATGCATGGAGGAAGAACGCTTCATCTTCCGCCTAGGAACCCTCCAACCACCAGGGATGAACTTGGATTTCTCCAGTTTCCTCATTTCCCCTCACCCCCCCCCCCACCTTGTCTCAGTCCCAACCCTTGAACTCAGCACCGCCTTCTTCCTGACCTCCCCCCCGCCCCCACTCCGGCATATCACCCTCACTTTGACCACCTTCCACCTATCGCATTTCCAACGCTCCTCCCCCAAGTCCCTCCTCCCTACCTTTTATCTTAGCCTGCTGGACAAACTTTCCCCATTCCTGAAGAAGGGCTTATGCCCGAAACGTCGATTCTCCTGTTCCCTGGATGCTGCCTGACCTGCGCTTTTCCAGCAACACATTTTCAGCTCTGATCTCCAGCATCTGCAGACCTCACTTTCTCCTCCAATTTGTGTAATCCGCAAATTTTGAATTGTGCCGTGTGTACCTGCTTTTAGGTGGTTAATATAAATCTAGAAAAGCAATGGTCTGTTGCAACCAGGTGAGAAGATGTGAACTGGTTCTACTTGTTCAACCTCCTTAGTTGACCACAATAAAGGTTTTTGAGTTATTGTTGCTTGACACTTCTCCAGTTAAAAATGTAGTTAGTTGTTTTTGCTGTGACCACAGAGGCCAGTCAGCAAGGCTCTCGTGTCAAAAAGCATATTTGTGAACTGTTGAATTCAGCAAAACTAACAAAAACACGATGTCAAGCAGTTTTCGTACATTCATATAAGCCTGTATGTGAGTATGCAAATACAGACACATATAGGGGTTAATATAGTACAAGCAAGATAAAAGAATATACAGTTTAGAGTCCTTTGGTCATCTTTGAGGCTGATCATGATTAGTTGGGCATTTAGATGTAGTCAGTTGTAATGAATGTGGCCAGGTGGCTCAGTGGTTAGAACTGCTGTCTCACAGTGCTTGGGACCCGTGTTTGATTCCAGCCTCGGGCGACTGTCTGTGTGGAGTTTGCACATTTCCCCCAAGTCTGTGTGGGTTTCCTGTCGGTGCTCCGGTTTCCTCCCACAATCCAAAGATGTGCAGGTCAGGTGAATTGGCCAAGCTAAATTGTCCATAGTGTCAGGGATGTGTAGGTTAGATGCATTAGTCAGCGGTAAATGTAGAGTAATAGGGTAGGGGAATGGGCCTGGGTGGGTTGCTCTTCGAAGGGTCGGTGTGGACTTGTTGGGCCAAATTTATTTCCACACTGCAGGGATTCTATAATTCTGTGAATTATCGAAAATTGTCAGTTTGCTGTCAGCTTTCTCTCTGAGAAGATCACTTTTTGGAGAACTGGTTCTTCCATCAAACACTGAGAGAAACTCCTTATTCTTTATATTATTGCAAAATCTTAGATGTTTCAGAGTGTGCGTACTTGTCGCAAAACAAAACAGAATTTAAATACTGATTCTTTATTGAAGGGATTCTTTGATGTTTCTTTGCTGGCTAACCGGTCACAGTGGAACAATGTCGACGGTAGGGTTAGTTTCTCTATGACCCTTCGATGTAGATTTGGGGTTGGAGGTGGTGCTAGCCGTCTCTTTGCATAATGAGCTTCAGATTGAAGCCTTTGCTCCAGCAAGTCTTGGTCTTTTTTGTGAGCTATACATTGCAAATGATGAATTTCAGTTTCCAGGTAATTGCTCCTTAGGGTAGCCTTTCAGGATGAGAATCTCAACCATACTGTTTAGACATTCCTTTGTGAATTCCCGTAACCATGGTTCCTTTCAGGTAAGGTTGTTTTGATGGGCATTTTAACATATCGCAGCTCAGAGAATCAGAGGTGTGTTGCACTGTAGAAGGAGGCCACTTAGGCCGTCCCATCTCCACTGGCTCACCAAATGAGTATCAAGGCTTGTTGCCATTCTCCTCCATTATCCCCTAGCTTGCACATTGCTTTTATTTAAATGATCGTTCACTACCTTCTTGGGTGCCTCCGTTGAACCTGCCTCCACCATGTTGTGCAGTGCATTTCAGAACCATTTTGGAATACTTGCCCCTTAGACTACCTATATCCCAGTCTACATTTGAGTAATTGAAGTCCCCCATTAGAACTACTACTAATGTTGGCATTCCTGTAATTGCTGTGCAAACTTATTTCTCTAAACCCTCCACTGCTTGGTGATCTATAGATTGGGCCTAACAATGTAATTCCACCTTCCTTGTTCCTTAGCTCAAGCTAAATCAAATCGGATTCTGAGACATGATCTTTTGTCAGCCTTGCAATGCTAACAGTAGCCCTCCCCCTCCCCCAAATAAACCTTTCTTTCCCGTCAATATTGTGTGAACATCTGCGCAGGAATATATAACATCCAGTCCTGCTTTTATTCCTTGAGCCAGGTTTCTGTTATCACAAGAAAGTCCACATGATAATCTGTGCCTGTAACTCCCTGATCTCATTTACACCAATTCCATGCATTTGCACGCATGCACTTTAACCCCGCATTTCTCTTGAACCATAATCCAAAGCTTTTAAGTTTATTCATGAAATTGAAAAGATTAATGGCCCATATTTTATATCATCATGATAGTACTGACCCCAGGGCTCACCACTGTATGCCTTCTGTATATAAAAAAAATTGTTCAGTCACCAAACTAACAATCTGTGTTAATGTTTCATTTCATTAGTTTTAATTTTCTGCTAAATTTTGTGCTCCTCAAATTGAATAATGCTGGCTATGGAGCAATGAAATTAACACTTGTATAGTGATTGTAGCTTAAATCCACTTGTTCTAGGAATAACTTGTGTGTTCACTCCTCTCCGATACACTACAGGACCTTCTATGTCAGTCATCTTCTGGCTAAGTGAGTGCAATTACCAGTTGCTGTGAAATTCTGGGAAGTTTTATTCTGTAATTGTGCGTTCATGAAAATGTAATCAACTCATCCCAAACATTTAACTTCCCTCCACTTCCCCCTGCTGGCCATGTCTATTCTTACAGCTCAGGTTTTGAATAACTGGTACCTGAAGAAATGATTGATATAGCGTCAGATTCAGACTGGTGGTTCACAGAAAGAAAGCTGCCAAAGAAAACCAAAACCCCTGTATAGTGACAAATTTGTAGGGCGACTGGAAATGCAGAATGAGATGTTTTAGCTAACATCATCTATACGTAAGTTCCAGCAGTGATGCAATAATACAAGATGCAGTGAACTAAAAATGAAGAGAGGGAGAACCTCCTGCCGGTCTGGCAGTGTTTCTGGGGAGTGAAAGGAAGCTAATGCTTTGATACCAGGACGAAATCTTCCAACTTCCAAAAGAGTTGTATTCCAGCATTTTCTTGTTATTTCAAAATTGCAGTATCTGCAGTATTTTGCTTTTTAAAATATTCATTTGTGGGATATGGCCATTGCTGGCCAGGCCAGCCTTGATAGCCCATCCCTAGTTGTCCTTGAGAGAAGGTGGTGGTGAGCTGCCGCCTTGAATCGCTGCAGTCCATGTGCTGTAGGTTGATCCACAATGCCGGGAGGGAGGGAATTCCAGGATATTTGACCCAACAGCTGGCGGTACGTTTCCAAGTCCGGGTGGTGAGTGGCTTGGAGGGGAACCTGCAGGTGGTGGTGTTCCCAAGTACCTGCTGTCCTTCTTCTAGATGGAAGTGCTCGCGGGTTTCGAGGGTATTGTCTAAGGATCTTTGGTGAATTTCTGCAGTGCATCTTGTAGATAATACTCACTCACTGCTGCTACTGAGTGCCAGTGGTGGAGGGATTGAATGTTTGTAGATGTGCCAATCGAGCAGGTTGCTTTGTCATGGATGGTGTCAAGCTTGAGTGTTGTTGGAGCTGCATCCATCCAGACAAGTGGAGAGTATTCCATCACACTCCTGACTTACATCTTGTTTATGGTGGATAGACTTTGGGGTGTCAGGAGGTGAGTTACTCACTATAGTATTCTGTGCCTCTGACCTGCTCTTGTAGCCACTCTGAGCCCAGTTGGTCAATGGTACCCCCAAGGATGTTCACAATGCGGGATTCAGTGATGGTAATATTGTTGAATGTCAAGGTTTGGTGGTGAGAGTGTCTCTTTATTGGTGATGTTCATTGTCTGGCATTCGTGTGGCATGAATGTTACTTGCTACTTGTCAGTCCAAGCCTGGTTATTGTCCTGATCTTGTTGCATTTGAGCATGGACTGCTTCAGTATCTGAGGAGTCGCAAGTGGTGCTGAACACTGTGCAATCATTGAACATCCCCACTTCTGGCCTTATGACGGAGGGAGGGTCTTTGATGAAGCAGCTGAAGATTGTTGTGCCTAGGGCACTACCCTGAGGGACTCTTGCAGAAATGTCCTGGAGCTGAGGTGACTGACCCTCCACAACCACAACCATCTTCCTTTGTACCAGGTATGACTTTAGCCAGCAGAGTGTTAACCCCCGATACCCATTGATTCCAGTTTTGCCAGAGCTCCTTGATGCTATATTTGGTCAAATGCGGCCTTGATATCAAGGGCTGTGACTTTCCCCTCACCTCTTTCCCCTCAGCTCTTTTGTCCACATGTGAAGTAAGGCTGTAATGAGATCAGGAGCTGAGTGACCCTGGCCGAACCCAAACTGTGTCACTGAACTGGAGCTGCTTGATGGTACTGTTGATGACCCCTTCCGTCACTTTACTGATGGTGATTGGACTGATTGGGGCGGTAATTGGCTGAGTTGGATTTCTCCTGCCTTTTGTGTACAGGACATATCTGGGCAATTTTCCACAGCGCGGGTAGATGCCAGTGTTGTAACTAGTGGAAGAGCTTGGCTCGGGAAGCAGCAGGTTCTGGAGCATATGTCTTCAGTACTATTGCTGGAATGTTATCAGGGCCCAGAGCCTTTGCTGCAGTATCCAGTGCCTCTAGCCGTTTCTTGATATCACATGGAGTGAATTGAATTGGCTGGAGACTGGGATCTGTGATGCTGGAGACCACTGGAAAATGCCAAGTGGATCATCCACTTGGCATTTCTAACTGAAGAAGTGCAATAATGTCACAACTTAATCAAGCATTGTTCCGTTTAATGACCTAATAATTTATTTTTCATTAGAATCATAATATACAATATAGATAGAGGACATTTGGCCCATTGAGTGCACTGACACTCTGAGGAACATCCCACCCTAATCCATTTACCAAGGCCCAATCCATCTAAACTGCACATCTTTGGACTGTGGGAGGAAACTGGAGCACCCGCAAGAAACACACACAGACAAAAGATGAACATGCAAACTACACACAGTCACCCAACGCTGGAAATGAACCTGGGTCCCTGGTGCCGCAGTGCTAACCATTTGTTTTGTTTCTGCTGCATTAAACATGCTGTAGAACCTTGTGTATTACTTTAAGAAGTGTTAAAAACAAGCAAATTCCGCCCAGACCTTGTGGAAATGGGGTTGGTCACATGTTCATGCCTTTGTTGTGACATCATTATAACCACAAATTGTTTTAAGGAAAGATTGCAGTTGATGTGAAATCTCCAGTGGGATGAGGCACGGTACCACCCTCATCACAGTGATGTTCTTAGATGTAGATAATCATGACAAAGTTGGCAATATTTCTATTTCTGTTTTGTTCATATTCCATTCCCATGTAAAAACTGGCATTGCAGTGGATCTTGTTTTCTGTTTCAACAGTTGCCGCAGCCGCAGCCTCCGCAAACGGTACAGCGAGTGGCCTCGCAGGGACAGCAAATGGTTCCTTTCGCCCAATGGGCAGCCAGCAGCCACAGCAGCAGCCACAACAGCAGCCTACCAATAGTTTGGCCTCCAACTCCTTCTATGGTAACAATTCCCTGTCGAGCACTTCACAAAGCAACTCACTGTTCTCTCAGGGGTCTGGCCAGCCAGGCAGCACTTCCCTGGGCTTTGGAAGCACTAGTTCACTTGGGGCTACACTTGGATCTGCACTTGGCGGATTTGGATCAGCAGGTACATTTGTAATTGTAGGATAGCAGTGCTAACTGCACAACATTAAAGCATTGAATGAGCAGTATAGAACTGAATCATCACGTTTTCTTGTCAGGCATGTGTCTTCACAGTTGATTGGCTGCCTACTGAAAATACAGTGGGAAAATTAACGGGGCGTTCTTCAGATATACTTGAGAGCTTGAAGCCTATTTTATTTTCAGTTAAAACCATCTCCAAAAATAAAAACTCAAAGTACCAGACAGTAATCTGATTCCTAGTTTTGATGCATTCACTTGAAATGAATGATAATGACACATGCTTAATAATTTGCAACGTGATACTTCAGTCTTGTCACAGCGAGTTTTATCACAATGATATTAAAACACTTATCACAAAAACCACATCCAAGGACTCCTCAGTACCATTCAAATTGTTTAACTTTGGGTGGTATTAATTCATGTGTGTAATCACCATTTTTTTCCAAAATATTTATGCAAGACAAGTTTGAAGAGATAATGTCTATCTATGGTTGGGTTATCTACCATCTTAAATAGATGCTGCATGGATTTGATACACCTGCCATTATGCTTCACTGAACTTGTGGTGACAGTAGCAAGTTTTGCAAAATTGTATGCTGGTTGTTACTTCAGGGCATGCATGGACCATAATTAACAGTTAACGAAGAGCCCTTCTGATCTTCAGAGGCCATGATGTTAAAACCACATTTAATTTCCTATGCGGAGCTGTCCTCATGAGGAACAGGATTAAGATTTATGATCAAAAGAAAGAAGCCATTTTTATCTCTTTGTTGAATGCATTTAACTTTTTAAAGAGCTGAGAATGCATCAAAATATTTTAAATTTTCTAAAAGAAAATTAGTTGGTTCTTATTTCAAAAACTTGGACACGTCAATTTGTATGTATGAATGCATGATTATTGCAGGTGATCAAAAGCAATAATTTCTTTTCAACTTTGTTTTTAAGTTGGAAGCTCCAATACCAGCAGTGGCTCACGAAGAGACTCCCTTACAGGTAGCTCTGATCTGTACAAGCGAACGACGAGCAGCCTTGCTCCGATTGGCCACAATTTTTACAATGGGTTAGGATTCTCTTCCTCTCCTGGCCCAGTCGGGATGCCTCTGCCGAACCAAGGTCCCAGCCACTCGCTAACACCACCACCATCGTTATCATCACATGGATCATCATCGAGCCTTAACCTGGGTAAGCGGGGTGGGTAGCTCTCTTATTACAGAGATTTTCTTTGTTACAAATTTCCATCTCTACCAGAAGTCAAAGAACTTTTAAAACCGAAAAGATATCTGAAATCTTACAAAGCCCTAAAGTAGCTTTATAAGCAGATTGTGATAGGGTTGTCTAATTTGTTAGACATACTTTGAATGTCTTGATTAAAAACAGAAACGCAGTTAATGGGAAGGTTTACTTGTATGTCAAGTTGAAGCGATTAATGCATGGATAATAGTTGGGGATCTTGACTGTTTGGGGTGTTTGCAATCCTTTGGCAATGACGACAAACTTGCTCTCATTGAGCGTTGTTAAATACTGCCCATTTATGAAACTAATTTTTATACTCATGAGCTGAGTCAGCAGTCTACTAAATTATTTTAGCAATGTGTTTTTGACTACATGTCAGTGGTTAGTGTAATCATTTTACTTTTAAGTTGGTTCTGTTGCATGAGATTTTAAAGCCCGTTAGCATCAAATCACAGTGAATCCCCTTGATTGGGATGAAATAAATCTGCCACTAATGTTGCATTGTGTATACCATACTTATCCAGCAGCACTCTTTTGTAAATTAACTCACTGAAGGAGACTGCAACTTTAAACAACGTTAAAAAACTGCAGATGCTGGAAGCCAACGTAGACGGGCAGGAGGCTGAAAGAACACAGCAGGCCAAGAAGGGTTACACCCAAAATGTCAACTTCTGCACCACCTGATGCTCCCTGGCTTGCTGTGCTCTTCTAGCCTCCTGCCTGTCTACTTTAAACAGTCAGCCATTCTTATAAAAATTAAGCTACTGGGTGGACCTTGCTGGC
Organism: Chiloscyllium plagiosum; assembly: GCF_037043375.1. Taxonomy (NCBI): domain Eukaryota; kingdom Metazoa; phylum Chordata; class Chondrichthyes; order Orectolobiformes; family Hemiscylliidae; genus Chiloscyllium; species Chiloscyllium plagiosum. The sequence goes on from NW_028270168.1 coordinate 9,596,125, forward strand.
CTTGTAAAAATGTTATTTTCACGTGACTTTTAAAATCAGCATTAAAAATACGGAGGCGAATGTGGGTTGAGTGTTTGAAGTAAATTCTAACTTTTGCTACAATTGTAATCACAGGTGGGCTGACCAATGGAAGTGGAAGATTTATCTCTGCTGCCCCAGGTGCTGAAGCCAAGTACCGAAGTGTTAACAGTGCCTCCAGTCTGTTTAGCTCCAGCAGTCAGTTGTTTCCGCCATCCCGTCTGCGGTATAGTATGTCAGATGTGATGCCATCTGGGCGCAGCAGATTACTGGAAGACTTCCGTAATAACCGCTACCCAAACCTTCAGCTGCGTGAAATAGCCGGCCACATCATGGAATTCTCTCAGGATCAGCATGGTTCAAGGTAGGGTGAAATCACTTAAATACAGCCCAGTACTTTAAATAGAGCAAGACCATTGATCCATCCAAACCTGCTGGTGCAGAAGTGATGCGTAAGGCTTAAATATCAACTCTCTGTGAACTTAGTTAAGCCATTGGTCATTGTTGAACTCGGTGAGACATCAGAAAAGGAGTCCGTTTTGATTCCTAGTTTTGCAATATTGTCCTAGGCGGCAACTTGAGCACTACATTTAGATTTGCGATAGGGTATGTGGCATGCTTGATGATTGTGTAGTGTTTCCTGTTAAATGCATCTGTGTAATTGTTTGTGAAAATGGATCTGGCCTCACTTAGTCCCAGTATGCCTCATTGGCTGCTAATGCTTGAGCACAAGGTCTGCTTACTTGATGAAGATACTCAAGTACTGCTTCCACTTGAACCTGTGCCTGAGCAAGCTTTAGCACTTTAGAGGAAGTGGGCGAGAGAATCAAGCCCATCTGAGAGGCAATGATTTTGGGAAAGGCAAGGTGAAGGTGAGCAGTCTTTGGATGTTTTGCTTTATTGGGAAAGTTCTTCTGTCTTTATATTTGGTTCTTGTAATTGGACTTTTAAGTAATTTATTTTAATGTTTTTAGCATGGCTTTTACTGCCTATTCAGAACTTTCCTTTTTAAGATATTTCTAACTTTTTCCAGAACATTTAATGCTAAATATTACTAACCATGTGACCACTTAACCTGATGAATACATGTAAAACTGGTTGGTTGATGAGATTATTTAAATGGAGATGTTCAGAAAATATGGAAAACTAATTACTAATAGCAGTTTTTTTTTTAAAAGAAAAAGGCAGTTTCATCATAAGATTTAACAGCCAGTGAGATACTGTGTATGGTGGAATAGATTTCAGGTTATCACAGGCGCAATCCATGCTAAGAAGCAAATGAGGCAAAAAGTATCTCAAAGCCTTTATGTACAAAAACATTTTGCCAAGAACTGAGAGTTATCTGTGGAAATGCACACAATCCTATGACAATATAGTTGTTCTGTATTTCACAGCTCATCCAGCTCTGAGTAGATTAGAGCCTGTATCATAATGCACAGCAGCAGCTGTTAAACCATTCAGAGTGATGAGGTGCATTTACACAACACGTTTGGGTGAGGGAGTGCTGAAATTTATGATGTATGGCAGCGTATATTAACATTTCCCATTGACCCAGTAGGTCTCGCTCGCGGTCTCCCCTCTCTCCCGCTCCGCTCCTTCCCTTCCTCTCTTCCCCCCGCTTCCTTCTCTCTCGCGCTCTCTCTCTCGCGCTCTCTCTCTCGCGCTCTCTCTCTCGCGCTCTCTCTCTCGCGCTCTCTCTCTCGCGCTCTCTCTCTCGCGCTCTCTCTCTCGCGCTCTCTCTCTCGCGCTCTCTCTCTCGCGCTCTCTCTCTCGCGCTCTCTCTCTCGCGCTCTCTCTCTCGCGCTCTCTCTCTCGCGCTCTCTCTCGCGCTCTCTCTCTCGCGCTCTCTCTCTCGCGCTCTCTCTCTCGCGCTCTCTCTCTCGCGCTCTCTCTCTCGCGCTCTCTCTCTCGCGCTCTCTCTCTCGCGCTCTCTCTCTCGCGCTCTCTCTCTCGCGCTCTCTCTCTCGCGCTCTCTCTTCTTTCGCTCTCTCTTCTTTCGCTCTCTTCTTTCGCTCTCTCTTCTTTCGCTCTCTCTTCTTTCGCTCTCTCTTCTTTCTCTCTCTCTTCTTTCTCTCTCTCTTCTTTCTCTCTCTCTCCTTTCTCTCTCTCTCCTTTCTCTCTCTCTTCTTTCTCTCTCTCTTCTTTCTCTCTCTCTCCTTTCTCTCTCTCTCCTTTCTCTCTCTCTTCTTTCTCTCTCTCTTCTTTCTCTCTCTCTTCTTTCTCTCTCTCTTCTTTCTCTCTCTCTTCTTTCTCTCTCTTCTTTCTCTCTCTCTTCTTTCTCTCTCTCTTCTTTCTCTCTCTCTTCTTTCTCTCTCTCTCCTTTCTCTCTCTCTCTCCTTTCTCTCTCTCTCTCTCTCCTTTCTCTCTCTCTCTCCTTTCTCTCTCTCTCTCCTTTCTCTCTCTCTCTCTCTCTCCTTTCTCTCTCTCTCTCTCTCTCCTTTCTCTCTCTCTCTCTCTCTCTCCTTTCTCTCTCTCTCTCCTTTCTCTCTCTCTCTCCTTTCTCTCTCTCTCTCTCCTTTCTCTCTCTCTCCTTTCTCTCTCTCTCTCTCTCTCCTTTCTCTCTCTCTCTCCTTTCTCTCTCTCTCTCCTTTCTCTCTCTCTCTCTCTCCTTTCTCTCTCTCTCTCCTTTCTCTCTCTCTCCTTTCTCTCTCTCTCTCTCTCTCTCCTTTCTCTCTCTCTCTCCTTTCTCTCTCTCTCTCTCTCTCCTTTCTCTCTCTCTCTCTCTCTCTCCTTTCTCTCTCTCTCCTTTCTCTCTCTCTCTCTCTCCTTTCTCTCTCTCTCCTTTCTCTCTCTCTCTCCTTTCTCTCTCTCTCTCCTTTCTCTCTCTCTCTCTCTCTCTCCTTTCTCTCTCTCTCTCTCTCTCCTTTCTCTCTCTCTCTCCTTTCTCTCTCTCTCTCTCCTTTCTCTCTCTCTCTCCTTTCTCTCTCTCTCTCTCTCCTTTCTCTCTCTCTCCTTTCTCTCTCTCTCTCTCCTTTCTCTCTCTCTCCTTTCTCTCTCTCTCCTTTCTCTCTCTCTCTCCTTTCTCTCTCTCTCTCCTTTCTCTCTCTCTCTCCTTTCTCTCTCTCTCTCCTTTCTCTCTCTCTCTCTCCTTTCTCTCTCTCTCTCCTTTCTCTCTCTCTCTCTCTCCTTTCTCTCTCTCTCCTTTCTCTCTCTCTCTCTCTCCTTTCTCTCTCTCTCTCTCTCTCTCCTTTCTCTCTCTCTCTCTCTCTCCTTTCTCTCTCTCTCTCTCTCTCCTTTCTCTCTCTCTCTCTCTCCTTTCTCTCTCTCTCTCTCTCTCCTTTCTCTCTCTCTCTCTCTCTCCTTTCTCTCTCTTCTCTCTCCTTTCTCTCTCTTCTCTCTCTTCTCTCTCTTCTCTCTCTTCTCTCTCCTTTCTCTCTCTTCTCTCTCTTCTCTCTCTTCTCTCCTCTCTCTTCTCTCTCTTCTCTCTCTTCTCTCTCTTCTCTCTCTTCTCTCTCTTCTCTCTCTTCTCTCTCTTCTCTCTCTTCTCTCTCTTCTCTCTCTTCTCTCTCTTCTCTCTCTTCTCTCTCTTCTCTCTCTTCTCTCTCTTCTCTCTCTTCTCTCTCTTCTCTCTCTTCTCTCTCTTCTCTCTCTCTCTTCTGCTAGGTGGTTTCTGCTAGGTCTGCATATATTACATGTTTGCTGCTGCTGTCCTGGGAAGGTATATGGGAATATTCCAACATTTGTTTATGGAGAGCTTTCAATTTCTTTTTTCGGTAGGCAAAAAGTTGACAGAGTCAAGACTGGAAAATTTGCCATGTGTTTTGGTTTTGTAGGAATGAGCAATATTTGGTTGTCAATACAGGAGGGAAATATTCATGCCTGGTATACAGCTCAACTTGTACATTCCAAGTGGCTGCTAACTCTGAACCAGTTCATAGCAAATAGCCCAAAATTCAGTTGTTATATGTGACAGAGCCTTTCATCCCATTTCCTTAAAATAATACTTGGAGCAGAGAGTTGTAGTTTGAGTATTGCTGTTAAATGCACCCTTTAAAATACTTTGTTACCTGCAGATTTATTCAACTTAAATTGGAACGGGCCACTCCTGCTGAAAGACAGCTGGTTTTTAATGAAATACTTCAGGCAGCTTATCAACTGATGGTCGATGTTTTTGGAAACTATGTAATTCAGAAATTCTTTGAGGTAAGTCGCAAACTTGATTTCTTTACACTCAATTCATAAAGTATTTTATCAAAACCAGGCAGGTCGTGGGATATGGAGGCAAGGTTCGGGGAATTGTGGCTCGAGTTTCTGTTTACTTTGTTGATGTTAAAGATCCAAGGAAAACATTACTAATTAATGCCTCCACATTGGCCTAACATTAGACGAATGTATTAAAAGCTTTATAGAAATTTCAGGTTGGTGGATTGAGTTACCTTTCTGTTAAAGAATCAAATGCACATGTTGGGAATCTCTCTAATTTTGGAATATTTAATCGTGACATGGCAGATTCGTTGCTCTGTTTCTCTCCCCAGCCACCACTTTCTTGCCTTATTTTTATGGCATGCAGGCAACATCTTGAATTTCCCAGCCTAACCTTGATCTGATCCACATGAACATATTTTCCAGCAGGGAGGCTGCCTCGTGCTCATGAGCGTAGTTTTTTTAAAAAATTCCTAATTCAGGTTTATGGAGAATGAATTGTCACATGCCTTCCACGCCTCTGGCTGAAATCTCTGACTGGAAATAGAATCTGAGGCTTTGCTGGTGTTTGGCTCATGTATAGATCAGGGGAACGTGGCAGATCTCTCCATTTTAAACTTTAAAGATGTAGCATCTGCTCATTTAGTTGGAAACACAAATTTTCCAAGCCCCTAGTCTAATCCAGTTGCTCTCAGTTTTCCAAGGAAATCCTCAAAAGAACTTTAGGAGACACATCTTTACACTGAGCACAGTGTGTGGTCTGAAATTTTCATATCAAGTGGTGTAGTTATAAAGAACAAATACAGTCGGTTCTGCGATAACGCCATAGTTCCGTGCTAGTGCAATCTCGAGTTATGAGAAAACCGCACAATAGCCACACCATTTAAGCTAATGGGGCTTGAATCGCGTGATAGCCAATACATGTTTGAAAAGTTCATGCTTTAGAAACAGTGTCCCCAGTTCGTCAGTCATGTTACAGTGAATTTACGTTAATGAAATGTGCACGAAAGTATAATGACCTGTAGATAGATAAGCAGATAGGCTTACATGCTATAATGTGGAAGGAGGCTTGTATGGAGGATAGTAACATCCTGTTTGTGCTGTAGATTCTGTGGGGTTCTCTGTAAAAACATGTAGGTGACTGAATTTGTTCTGTAAAATTTACCTATTCCATGTTCTTTAGTTTGGAAGCTTGGATCAGAAGCTGGCGTTAGCTCAACGTATTCGTGGACATGTTCTCTCTTTGGCGCTGCAGATGTATGGTTGTCGTGTGATACAGAAGGCTCTGGAATCCATTCCCCCAGACCAGCAGATCATTGTAAGATTGAATTTGTTTTTTGAACACTTGATTAAAGTATTTATATCAGCCATTTCACAAGTGATCTACCACTAAACAAATGTTGGAAGTAAATAGGATCGTGAATATTAGAATATTAGTGAACTTTGCTCATTTTTCTGACCGTTAATTTGTCAGAATGGAAATCCTAGACTGCACAATCTGAATGGTTGCCGTGGAGAAGGAGACCTTTCGCCCACTGCCTACACCATATCTCCAAATGAGTGTCATGACTTAGTTCCGTTCTCCACAAATTGTTCCTCTTTAAATAATCATCTCATGCCCTGTGAATTCCGCATAATTTTGGGTTTGTTAATTGAATATAATTACCAGCAGCTGTCATGTTGTGCCTTGAATCCATGTTCTCAGACCATCATTCTGGACCTCTTCTGCATTAGTCCAGTGAACGTTGCTTGACAGTACCAAAATAGGAAATCTTCTCTGGGCAGTTTGCAAAACTGATTCAGACAGTAGTTTTGTTTTTGTTATTGAGAGTTCACTGGTTAGTCAAGATTAATATGTTTGCTTCACATCAACTATCAAAATAGTTTCCATTTTAAAAAGTACAGGTTCACTTCTCTCTCTATGTCTCTGCTCTGAAATCCAAGCAGAAAGTCCAGCAAAACTTTTTTCCAGAATTTTTATCTGTCTCTAATCCTCATAGACTTATTCTTGAGTGGCCTGTCACACCACTTCGGGTTTCTCTCTTTATGTTTGCGAACTGTTATGTTTTGGTATTTACAGAATTGTACAGTACAGAAGGAGGCCATTTAGTCCAAATCTGCAAGTTGACTCTTGAAGAGCAATCTATTTAGTCCAACCCTTTCCCCAGATCCCTGCACTTAGTTTCCACCTTAAGTATTTACCTAGGTTTCTTTAGAAGGTTATTACTGAATCTGTATTCACCATCCTATATCAGTGCAATCCAAATTATTACATAAAAATGTTTTTCTCGTGTGACCTCTGGTCTGTTTGCCAGTCACCTTAAATCTCATTTCTCTGGTTATTGATCTTCACCTATTGGAAACTAGTTAACTATATTTGAGCTCTTTGTGATCTTTAAACAGCTTTTGTTGCTGTGAGGAGAACAAGACCAGTTTCTCTAATTTATCCTCATGACTGTAACTCTCATCTCTGGATGTGTATCAGTAATACCATACCTTTCCCAGAGTCTTCACATCCCTCCTAAAGTGTGCCCAGAATTTGACACACTACGCCAGCTGAGGCCAAACAAGTATTTTGCATGTGGTTAACGTAACCTCCTGGCTGTTGTGCTAAAATCCAGATACTAAATCTTCTGTTACCTGGTTTGTGATCCGATTGTGCATTCACAGATTTGTGCAGAAATGCACCGCGATCTCTCTTGTGTTCACTTCAAAATTGTGCTATTTGGCATATAAAGGCTCTCATTTGTGCTAGCAACATGTATCACTACATATTTAAGCTGGCAGGTGGACATGCAAATGTGTCCTCTATTGTTTACTACGTAGCTGTTTGCTGTGCTCTAAACTTTTGTGTTATCTGTCCACTGCAAAATTATTGCCCCAACATGTTCACATCATTAGTATAATAACATATTTAGTTTGAATTGAAATGGTTATGTTGGTAGCCTCACGCAGAGGGTAAAATGTTTGTCTTTGTCTACATAGCATAGTGTGCAGTGACGTTTTTTAGGTCAAAAATGAAAGAAAAATCCTCATTTGTTTAGAGCTCAAGTTGTAGGTGCAATTTGGTATTTAAATTTTAAAGTTATCCACTTGTGATGATGATTCTCCTTTAACAAGGTTATGGTGTTCTTAGCTATTTTTCCAGAGAGGTCGTAAAAAGCACAGGCTCTGAAAGGTCTGGGTTTGGATGGGTTTTAGAGCCAGTTTGATTATGGCTAACAGATACTGCCTTGGGCAAGAGGCTTTGAAATTTAAAAAGAATTGTATAATGAAAGGGGAATGGCCAGCTCAGCGTATCTCTGGTTTGGTTTGGCTATTAACTGAAAGCAGTCACGCAAATGTAAAAGCTGCTGGACCCAAAGACACAGGTCCATGCTGGTACTCTGTCTGACGTCTCTCCTGTAAGACTCTGTGTTTGATTTTTCCTTTTGTGCCAAGGGGTGTTTATGGGGATTGTTGCAAGTATTTGGAACAGCATCATTAAGTTGGGATAATCTGTTGTGTTGTCAGGTTGTTATTCAGTATTCTGCTCTCTTTTGTTTGTGTTGCATTTGGTAATCTTGTAAATAAATTCTGTTTTGTTTAACACATAAGTGGTTTGACCAGCTGCATCCCTCCTGGAATATCAGCTATTCATCTGCTTAAGACAACTGGCAAAGATAGGGTCTGGGCTACTTTCTTGAAATGTTTTCAGGAGGTCTGACCTGGTCCATAACACACTGAGGAGGCAATTGGTAAAAAGCCTCCAACCCCAAATAATTTAACAGGACAAAAAGGATTGAGTTAGCTCAAGTCCTTAATTGCAGGGGTTGGACGCTGCTTGTTGGTCTCTGCTAGCTTAGTTGACTCAAGGACTGCCCCATGTATCCGAGCATTGTTTTTGGTGCCATGGGTGCCACTGTCTAAGGACAGGGAAGATTTTGCAAGGATTCTTCCATTGACCCCTGCTAGAAAAGGAAAACATGTCCACATCAGTTGTGATGTGAATGCAATTTAACACTCACCATCCATACACTTTTGCAGAGTAGCCACTTGAGAGTAAATTTTGCTGTCTTCTGACAAGGGACGAACACTGTAATGGCAAAGTTCATTTCCGAAGTGACATGCATGTAACATTTTTATCCAGGAAAGTATGCATGCAATTTTGTTGCAAAATAATCTGGACTTTATTTACATGTTTTGAAATTCAGAGGATTCAGCTGGGTTTCCAGCCTTTATTATGGCACTGTATAGTACAGGGAAGAATCTCAGCATTTCTCCTGTGTATTGTCATTATTGTTCATTTATCTGAATACATTTGTTGTGTCTTCCCGACAGTATTCTTCAATATCATCAAACTCCCTTAAGTCAGGACACATTTGCTAGATTTTTTTTTCCTTTCCTAACCTCTGAGCAGGCACTTTGTGGGAATTACTGCCTTACTAGCTATTGTGGTTGTCCCTCCCTTAACCAGTAAACCTTTAAAGGAACGCAAGAAATAGTATTAACTGTGAAACTAATAAAAGTATTTCTAAGCATTATTATTTCTAAACTGTTATGTTCAGCTGATAATATTAGAAGTGAAAACAAAAAGTGCTGGGAATCACAGTAGGTCAGGAGGTATCCATGGAGAGAGAGCAAGCTGAAGTTTCCAGTCTAGATGATAGAATCATCTAGACTGTGTTAGTTTGCTCTCTCCGTGGATGCTGCCTGACCCACTGTGATTTCCAACTTTTTTTTTTGTTTTCAGTACAGATTCCAGCATCTGGAGTAATTTGCTCTTCCGATGTTAGAAATGAACTTCACCAAGTCTTCCAGTTTTGTGCCCCATACGTTTTGAATGTTAACTTCCATTCTTTGTGGTTGCCGGTTATCCTGATCTGTTTCCCATGCTAGATGTAGCAACTCAGTTTCTTTTTCAACAGGAATAACTTCCATTGGTGTAACTTTAACGTAGTGTGCTTTAACGTTAGTATTAGAAAGCAAAATTTGAAATTGAGCCAAATGAGACCTTGACAGGTGACCAAGAACTAAGTCAAAGAGGAAGGTTCTCATGAATGTCCAGAAAGAGTGGTGAACAGGTTCAGGGAGTGAATTCCAGAGATTATGGCCATGGCAGCTGAAAGCACAGGTGCCAGTATACACTTCCATATTTCAGAAAACTCCTCATTCAATCACTTTGACTTTTGTAAGTCCCATTCTATTTTGTGTTATTAATGTGTTTATAATCTCTGACATGAAACTTTCTGTATCTTTATCATCTGGATTAGCAGAAACTCTTCACTGATTACCACTTACTAGTTTAATTTTCTTCCTGCTTAACCCTGGCAGCTGATTCTTGTGCAGACACTTCTACATGCCTCAGTGATCAACCCCCTCAATGAACAAATACTTTCCAAATTGCACCATAAATCTATTATTTTTGGACAGTGTAAATTAGTCATGTCGTGGATCTAGGGTTTTTATCAGAACATTTTCTCTGTAATTTTGCTATTAGTTTAAGTTTCTAATAAACAATGAGTTGCGTTTACATAACATTTCCGATGACTACCAGACATCCAAAAACACCCAAACACCCAGTCAAATCCATCTGAAGTGCAGATCCTGGTAATGTTAGAAACACAGCTACCAATCTGTGCACAGCAAGCTTTCAAAGCAATCTGACTTTAGTGTTGCTGATTTGCCAGACATGAGGGGTAATTTTCCTGGTTTTGTTTTAACTAATGCAGTGAGATCATTCATCACTCCTAAGGAGCTCTTTGCTACACTGAAGTGTCAGCCGAGATTTTTTTTTAATAAAGGAGTCCTGAGTCCTTGCATTGTAACTTTTGAGTAGACAAGCAGGAGGCTGGAGAAAACAGCAAGCCCATGCAGTATCAGGAGGTGCAGAAGTCAGCATTTCTGTTGTAACATCAAGAAGGTTACATCCAAAATGTTGACTTCTCCACCTCCTGAGGCTGCCTGGCTTGCCGTGTTCTTCCAGCCTTCTGCTTATCCACTTTGGATTCAAGTCTGCTGTTCTTTTGTCTGTAAATATGTTTTTAACTTTTGAGGCAAGATTTCCATGAACTAGGCTATGTTTGAAATATGTCAAACCTTTTGACACTTGTATATTAAATAGAAATAAATATTAGTTAATGTTATGTTCTGGAATAGCAGACGTATAGCCACTCAACAACATATTAGATTAGATTACTTACAGTGTGGAAGCAGGCCCTTCGGCCCAACAAGTCCACACCGCCCCGCCGAAGCGCAACCCACCCATACCCCTACATTTACCCCTTACCTAACACTACGGGCAATTTAGCATGGCCAATTCACCTAACCTGCACATCTTTGGACTGTGGGAGGAAACCGGAGCACCCGGAGGAAACCCACGCAGACACGGGGAGAACGTGCAAACCCCACACAGTCAGTCGCCTGAGGCAGGAATTGAACCCAGGTCTCTGGCGCTGTGAGGCAGCAGTGCTAACCACTGTGCCACCGTGCCGCCCACATATTCTGTGTCATAGTATAAAATTTCCGCTGTCTTTCCAGAAGATTGTTTCCCTTGACCGTGTCAGCTTTGCTAGTGGAGAGCTGAGAGTTTTGAATGAGATGTTTGGAAATATTCATTTTAGTATATGTATCCTTAAATGTTCATTCAGCTATAAGGAGTGCATTTCACAATCTTGCCTTGCCATATATTATTGACATTGATTTTAAGGTGTGGAGGGTGGTTTCTGTTGAGGAATGGAATTGTAAAATGTCAATACAGTGGTTCAAAAGGGGATGAAATACAAGTTCTGCATAGTGATAATGAGTTGGTTCATTGACATAATGCAGCAGAAAATGTCCAATATAAAGCATAACTTTATCAGTGTTATTGTCTGCATCTCCCCTATTGTATACAGAACGAAATGGTGAAGGAACTGGATGGACATGTCCTAAAATGTGTCAAGGATCAGAATGGGAACCACGTGGTACAGAAGTGTATTGAATGTGTACAGCCACAATCCTTGCAATTCATCATTGATGCTTTCCAAGGGCAGGTATGACTTGATCAGAGACTTTGGCTATTTTTAATCCTCCCTTGCATTTGAGTGTATTGGGACGTGGTCATGTAGGTGCTTTAGCTCATTGCTCATTCCTTTTGTATGAACATACACACACGATCATTATAATATTCAACTTTGGGGAGCATCGCACATTAACATAATTCTGTCCTTTCCTAACACTGATGATCAAATATGGAAACCCTGAGGCAGTGAAACTCATTATAATATCTGTACTCCAATTGCAGCAAAGGGCAGTTGCGTCAAAATAATTCAGGAGTTGAACCATCTCTGCTGCCTCTGTTACTGACTTATTTTGCTAAGTGTGACAGCTCTCCTTTTTTTTTAACCAAAAATAGCTTGAATTGGAATGTTTCAATTTAGATGTTATGATTTATAAAACAAAACAAAAACAAACAAAAGTTCACATGATCCTTTGGTTGCATTTTTGGAGTAGTTATGCTACTTTGCTGTCCATTTTTTCAGTCAAAGAGATGTACAGCGCAGAAACAGACCCTTTGGTTCAACTCGTCCATGCCAACCAGACATCCTAACCTAATCTAGTCCCATTCACTTGGCCCATATCTGTCTAAACCCTTCCTATTCATATACCCATCTAGATGCTTTTTTAAATGCTGTAATTGTACCAGCCTCTATTTCCTCTGGCAGCTCATTACATACACACACCACCCTGTGAGTGAAAAAGTGCCCTTTAGGTCCCTTTTATATCTTTCCCCTCTCACTCTAAACCTAAGCCCTCTAGTTCTGGACTCCCTCACTACAGGGAAAAGACCCTGTCTATTTATTCTGTCTGTGCCCCTCATGGTTTTATAAACCTCTATAAGGTCACCCCTCAGCCTCTGACACTCCAGGGAAAACAGCCCCAGCCTATTCAGCCTCTCCCTGTAGCTCAAATCCTCCAATCCTGGCAACACCCTTGTAAATCTTTTCTGAACCCTTTCAAGTTTCGCAACATTCTTCCTTCCGATAGGAAGGAGACCAGAATTGCAATATTCTAAAGGTGGTCTAACCAATGCCCTGCACAGCTGCATCATGACCTCCCAACTCACATACTTAATGCTCTGACCAATAAAGGAAAGCATACCAAACACCTCCTTCACTATCCTATCTAACTGCAACTCCACTTTCAAGGAGCTATGAACCTGCACTCCAGGGTGTCTTTGTTCAACAACACTCCCCAGGACCTTACCATTAAGTGTATAAGTCCTGCTCTGATTTGCTTTCCCAAAATGAAGCACCTCACATTTATCTAAATTAAACTCCATCTGCCACTCCTCAGCCCATTGCCCCATCTGATCAAAATCCCATTGTACTCTGAAGTAACCTTCTTCGCTGACAACTACACTTCCAATTTTGGTGTCATCTGCAAACTTACTTTATATATCTCCTATGTTTGCATCCAAACCATTTATCTAAATGACGAAAAGCTTTGGACCTGGCACACCACTGGTCACAGGCCTCCAGTCTAAAAAAACAACCCTCCATCACCACTTTCTGTCTTCTACCTTTGAGCCAGTTCTGTATCCAAATGGCTAGTTCTCCCTGTATTCCGTGAGATCTAACCTTGCTACAGGTCTCCCATGAGGAACCTTGTTGAACGCCTTACTGACGTCCATATAGATCATGTCTACCGCTCTGCCCTCATCAGTCCTCTTTGTTAGTTCTTCAAAAACTCAATCAAGTTTGTGAGACATAATTTTCCACGCCAAAAGCCATGCTGACACTTTCTAATCAGTCCTTGCCTTTCCAAATACATCTTCTCCTTCAGGATTCCCTCCAACAACTTGCCCACCACCAATTTCAGGCTCACCGGTCTTAGTTCCCTGGCTTTTCCTTATCCCCCACTTCTTAAATAGTGGCACCATGTTAAACCAACCTCCAGTCTTCCGGCACCTTACCCGTGACTATCGATGATACTAATATCTCAGCAAGGAGCCCAGCAATCACTTCCCTAGCTTCCCACAGAGTTCTCAGGTACACCTGATCAGGTCCTGGGGATTTATCCACTTTTATGCGTTTCAAGAAAGCCAGCACCACCACCTCTGTAATATGGACATTTTTCAAGATGTCACCATCTCTTCCCCACATTCTGTATCTTTCCTGTCCTTTTCCAGAGTAAGCACTGATGCAAAATACTTGTTTAATATCTCCCCCCTCTCCCGCGGTTCCACACACAGGCTGCCTTGCTGATCTTTGAGGGGTCCTATTCTCTCCCTAGTTACCCTTTTGTCCTTAATGTATTTATAAAAACCCTTTGGATTCTCCTTAACCCTATTTGCCAAACCTATCTCATGTCCCCTTTTTGCTTTCTTGATTTCCCCCTTAACATACTCCCACTACCTTTATACTCTTCTAAGGATTCACTTGATCTCTCCTGTCTACACTGGCATATGCTTCCTTCTTTTTCTTAACCAAACCCTCAATTTCTCTAGTCATCCAGCATTTATGGCAATGGTGCACTGATTTAATCGTGTGCTCTTGTCCAAGCCCAGAGTAGTGGCAGTGTAGATTGTGGGCAATGAATCCACAGTTGTGGACTGGGATAGCACATGAAGATTTAAGTCCAAAAATAACACACTGCGCAAGATTAAGATTTTGAAGACATGATCAGTTTATTTTACATGCTACTTCAAAATATCTCCTCCCCCACCCCTTTTAAAAGCTCATTGTTGACCTCTTTGGTTTCATTTGCAGGTGTTTGCCCTATCGACTCACCCCTATGGCTGCCGTGTTATCCAGCGGATCTTAGAGCATTGCATGCCTGAGCAGACCCTGCCTATCCTAGAGGAGCTTCATCAACATACAGAACAGTTAGTTCAGGTATGTATCCTCATTCTCACTGAGGCAGCTGGCGGTATACATTCTGTGCTGGACTGTGGGGCTAGGCAATGGATTAAGAAGTGACACTTAACACTGTTGCGATTGCTGATTGAATCATCCCAGGCAAACAGTGACATCTGATTCACTTTGAAATGCAAGAGCTCTGCACTCCGAGTCATACTAATAGTCTCCATGCTGACCAGCAATGAGATAATGGCCGGTGATATTGTTTAAAAAGGGCTAATTATTGGAAAGTTCTTAGAAAAGGCTCACACTCCTCAGGTTCTCTTCAAATCGAACCAGTGGATCGTTCACATTCACCTGAGCTGACTGACAGGCTTTGCTTTAATATCTCGTTGGATAGGATGGCACCATTGACAGTGCAGCACTCTGTTAATGCTTCATTGAACTGCCATCAGAGAGTAAATGCTCAGGATTGTGGAGTGGCATTTGTACCCAGAAGAGTCTGACAGACCAATGCTAATTACATCAAGGCTGATGTTAGAGAGCAGCAGAATGGCCATTTGATGCAGCAGTTTTATTTCAACAAAGATTATACTGTCATTCTTGAATTCTTAACTAATTTTATACATCATAGTTCTCTTTTGAATATTTCAGTCAGTACTACTTTGTGCAATTTTTTTGCAAGTAATGTTTTATTTAGCATTATTTGAGAAAGTGACCAAATAACTTCAGTAATAGAAAAAAGTTTGAAGTTTCTAAGGTAAATTTGGCATATTTTCATATATTGGCACCATACACCCTGTGTTACTAGTAATTCTGCTAATGCACTGTACTGAACCTGTGATGCATTGATTGTGGTGTCACAGGTCAAGCAGCAGTGCTATAGTATATGCTTGTTATAACTGGAACTTGTCAGCTTTGAACACTGACTTGTTTTTTTAAGCACAGGCGACATAACTTACAGTAAGGAGTGAGGGTAAGTTCGCTCCATTGACTGGCTGGGTTGTGATCCAGAGTGAGACCAACAAGACAGGTTAAATTCCCACACTGGCTGATGTTAACATGGTTCTGCTTTCTTCACTTCTCACTTGAATGTGGCGACCCTCAAATTAAATGTGCTGCCAGTCATGTCTCTTTAATGAGAGAGTAGACTATGGTCCTCTGAGACTGGCAACTTTCACTTTCCTAGGATGCAGCAACTCTTGAGAGCTGCTGTTAACAGTAAGAAGTTTGAAGATTGTTGATCCATTAGGCACTATTAAGTTTGCATTCCACCACAGTCACCTGACTCATGTCATTGCTGTCTTAGTGCAATCATGGACAAACCAGATGAATGCCAGGGGTGAGGTGACCAAAAACAGCATTTGACATGACATGGCAGCAAAGAGCCTGAGCAAAAATTATAGGCAATGGGAATTGAGGAAATTTCCATTCATTGAAGTCAAAGTGACACAAAGGTGGTTGTGGTTGTTGGATCCAGCAAGACATTGGTGCTGGAATTTTTCAGGCAATTGTTATTGTCCTAAACATCTTCAGCTGGTTCATCAGGGACCTTCCCTCTATTATGAGGTCAGCTGTGTGGATGTTCAGTGATGATTGAACAAGCTTCAGTACCATTTATAGCTCCTCCGTTATTGATGGACCATCACCAAACGTTTCCCCCAAGTTGCAGTCGTTCTGACTTTAACACCATTCCTCCATTGTCATTGGGTCAGAGTTCTGGAATTCCTTTCCTAATTGTACTGTTGATGGATCTATGCCTGACGAACTACTGTAGTTCCAGAAGGTGATTACTTGAGCAAGTAGGGATGACCAACAATGCTCATATCTCATGAAATAATAGATCAGATATTTAGCTTCTTGCTGCTGATGCAGTATAAGAAATGTTTTTATGAAGGCATAATACTCCAGATGTTGGAAATCTGAAAAACAATATGTTGGAAGCACTCAGCAGGTTAGGCAACACGTGTGGAGAGAAGCAGAGTTCATGTTTCAGGATACTGGCCTTTTGAGGTGTGGAAAAAAATCATTTAATCAAGAAAAATCTGGGCATCAACATTAAATTCAGTTTAATTCTCAAATGTGCATATGAATAAGGGGCCATTCCACCCTTTTCACATCAAATATCTATCCTTATTTTGTCTCCTGTTGCCCACTAATTATATTACCATAAAATTAAATGGCTGTTTTATGACTGCGTCTGCTTCTTCCCCTGCTCTTTCCACATAATGGCACAAAGAATTATTGAATTCTTCTGTAAACATACCCTTTGTTCTGTCTGCAGCTAGGAGAAATGCCACAAAATGCCAATTCTGCCGAGGAATAGATCCTTACCTGATGCGTTGGAACATTTTTCCAAGTTGTCTAAGAATATTTAATTCATGTCTGCAAAAATATCTGCGATCCTTGTGTATGGATGAGAAACTAGACTCTGGTCTCTTTCACAATAAGTGTGTTGGGAGCACTGATTTCCTGTCATTATTGTTTGTTTTCCCAGTGAACTTGATTAAATGGTTTTCCCCTCTTTGTGCTGTTTTATGACCACAGCAGTAGTCACCAGTGTTTGTTGGTTTTGTGCTTTTAAACGTTCAAGTTCAGCTGAAACATTTCTACATAGTGTAGAAATATTTGATCAGGTTTTCAGAATTTAATACAAAATAGCTGTGTTTTGTTTTCATAGGTGATTGGAAAACTGCCTTTACTTGTTTATAAGTTGGAACAGTTGTCTTTTTCGTACAAGTGCCTTCCTGCTTAGTATTTTCACCATACCCAGCCCCAAATATTCAAGGTGCAGAGAATGTTACAAAGATGTTTACAAGGCTAATGCTATTGAATAAAAAAAAACTGCTTTTAAATTTTGCCACCATGCCCACTTCATAGTAGTCATCCTTCCACTTAGACTCTCCTCTTGATAACACAGCACAAATGCGAGTGCTCAGCAGAAGCTGGGACTATGTCAGAGTTTGGATTTGGGGGTGGGGAAGGGGACTGTTGACAGATGGTGATATTGTTTGGAAAGGAGTCTTGGTTTGTGACAGGGAATTCACCACATGCCCAAGATGCTTAGGGTATGTTTAAGAATTTTTACGTATGTTTAAGGTGAATTGGAAATAAAGTCACTGTCTTGATCTTGCACCCCCTCCCCCAGCCCCCATGATTTGTTTCTAAAGGTTTGGGATATTCTCCTGCCTCAAGCCAAGTGGAGTTGATTGCTAGAACATTATTATAAATAGTATTTATCTCCAACTAAGCCTCTGATTAGATTTTTCTTCTAAGTAGGGTTGTGTAATTAGTTTGGGATAATGCCATTTTAATTTCTTCATCAAAAAACAGTTGGGACCTGACAAATGCAGGCTAGGTATATTTTAAAAAGTAGCTGAAAATGTGTTGCTGGAAAAGCGCAGCAGGTCAGGCAGCATCCAGGGAACAGGCGAATCGACGTTTCGGGCATAAGCCCTTCCTAATTTAAAACGTAGCCTTGCTGAAAACTACTAGCACCCAAGAAAGACATCTATCAGAATGATAACACTTAGGAAGTGTCTGGATTGGAGGGATATGGGTCGAGTGCTGGCAGGTAGGACTAGATTGGGTTGGGATATCTGGTCGGCATGGACGGGTTGGACCAAAGGGACTGTTTCCATGCTGTACATCTCTATGACTTCCCGATCCAATATTAATTCAACCTCTTTGCTTTGCATCCCAACAGGACCAGTACGGGAATTACGTCATTCAACATGTCCTGGAACATGGCCGCCCTGAAGATAAGAGCAAGATTGTATCTGAAATCAGAGGAAATGTCTTGGCTCTGAGCCAGCACAAGTTTGCCAGGTATCTCTGACATTTCGGTAGTCCCTTCTAACATGGCGTTAGTCAAACGTCAAACCAGGTCGCTGATGTTTGAGTGTCTTGCCGTATCATACGTTGGGGCTGTATTCCCATTTAATCGGGCCCGCTAGTTTTCATTGACTTCATAAAGTTCAGATTGTTGCCCACTTTGGAAATGGCCATCCATCTGTTCCTTGTTGAAAATGGACACCAGTAGTCTTGTATTTAGCTCATATTTTGGTCTTCAAGCTGGATGAGTTAGGGCACCTTGGATTTCAGTATTGTTTACTTGTAATTCTGATCCAATTTGTCCAGCTTTTTGGTCCTCTTTGGTCTGACTTTCTGCACATTGATCAGGCTAACAGTTGCCTTGAAGTTGTGTTTCTTGGTTGAAGCACTAAGGTAGACTTTAGTTCTCTGACCATAGGGGACACATTCTGCAGCAGCCAGACACAGAGCAGTCAATACTCAATCTGATATCGTGCAGCAAGATTTGGAAAAGATGTTTCCTTGTGAGCGAATAAAGAATAGAGGGTCATTGTTTATAAATAAGATTTCCCATTTTTGTCTGAGATGAGAAATACTCTTCTGGAGTTCAGGAGTCTCTGGAACTCTGTTCCTTAAACAGTGAAGTCAAATGTTTGAATAATTTTAAAATAGTGTGAGATAAATTCTTGATAAGCAAGAGTATTACTGGAGGTGGGGATAGATTGGACTGTGGAGTAATTAGATTAGCCATGCTCTTATTGAATGGAGCAAACTGAAGGGCTGAGGGGCTTTCTGTTGGTTTTCTCTTTAATTGTGTGCCTTGTTTATGTATGCCAATGATTATCCAGCAAATTTCAGCTGCCTCTGCTAGGTATTCCTAGCAACTTCACCTTTGGGCAGAGTGGTACTTAAAAGTTTCAAAACCAGAGATGCACTGCTACACAAGCTAAAATAAATGATCAATTCTTGACAGTTTACTGATTATTTTCAATATAGAACATAGAAAAATACAGCGTAGTACAGGCCCTTTGGCCCTCGATGTTGCGCCGATCCAAGCCCACCTAACCTACACTAGCCCACTATCCTCCATATGCCTATCCAATGCCAGTTTAAATGCCCATAATGAGGGAGAGTCCACCACTGCTACTGGCAGGGCATTCCACGAACTCACGACTCGCTGAGTAAAGAATCTACCCCTAACATCTGTCCTATACCTACCACCCCTTAATTTAAAGCTATGCCCCCTCGTAATAGCTGACTCCATACGTGGAAAAAGGTTCTCACGGTCAACCCAATCTAAACCCCTAATCATCTTGTACACCTCTATCAAGTCACCCCTAAACCTTCTTTTCTCCAATGAAAACAGCCCCAAGTGCCTCAGCCTTTCCTCATACGATCTTCCTACCATACCAGGCAACATCCTGGTAAACCTCCTCTGCACCCGTTCCAGTGCCTCCACATCCTTCCTATAGTATGGCGACCAAAACTGCACACAATACTCCAGATGTGGCCGCACCAGAGTCTTATACAACTCCGCACCAGAGTCTTATACAATGTGAAATATATTTTCTTTTCCTCCATCTCCCCCATCACCCACCCAGGTTAATGTTATAGATTCTGCATACTGTTGAGATGACCATCAATGTCTACAACGAATTTGGCATATTGTCACACAAAAATCTGGTTTTCTGTGTCCTGTGTTGTGCTGTTCCAAATTCACTTCAGAAGTTTAGACAGTTGTGTCTCAAACATTTAAGCAAAACATTTTAAACTGAATGGGCGATTCGTAGTTTAGACAGAATTTTGCCCTCAGTCTCTCGTGGTAGTCACCTTCATGGGGTGCAGTCATGCCAAATTGCACCACGTGATCTGTTGTGTATGTGCCATGTTTTTGGAAGAGCTGTCCAGCTTTGTCCCAGCTTTTTCCCTTAACAATGCAGTTTATTTTTTCCCCAGTGTTACATATTCTGTTGCTTTTTGAAAGTTGCTGTGATATCTGATTCCATCACCTTTCTCGTGTGGTGCGCGCTCGAGCGTCTATAACCATCTATCTGTAATAATTTTCTCCTCACTTTGCATCCAGATCTTTTTTCCCATGCCTGTAATTCAACCCACTTTCTAAAGAGAACTTGGTTCTCTCTCTTTGCTGCATAGCAAAGTGCATCACAATTTTGAGTAGCTTGATAGAGTCTTGAGCATACACAAGGGTCTAGAATGTTCTGATTATCACCATCGTGACACCTCTGTTTTTTCAGCAATGTCGTTGAGAAATGTGTGACCCACGCCTCTCGTGCTGAGCGAGCTCTGCTGATTGATGAAGTGTGCAGTATTAACGATGGTCCTCACAGTGCCTTATACACTATGATGAAGGATCAGTACGCAAACTATGTGGTACAAAAGATGATTGATGTGGCAGAACCAGCCCAGCGCAAGATTGTGATGCACAAGGTAGGTTTCACGAGCACGTTTGCATTGTTGGAATGTTGCATCTTTAAATTGCGGGAGATTGCAGGAGAGAACTAATTATAAAAGCTTCCTTTTGTCAAATGGCCATTTAATGGATTTTATGTTCCTTTACATAAAATGTGGAAAAAAAAGTGCAAGTAGTAATTTTAGTGTCAAATGAACAATTCAAAGAAACATAGATTTAACAGCTTCCCAAAACCTGAAGCATTCAGTAAATGCTCATGAAGCTAAATGCCAAGTATTCCCATACTGCTGCTAGAGAACTAAATGTGCAGTGAAAATGAATGGGATGGAACTTTGAGTTTGAGTCTCCCTGTCTGCTTTTTAAATTCCTTTGTGGGATGTGAGCAACACGAGCTGGTCAGCATTTATTGCCTGTCCCTAGTTGCCCCTTGAGGTGGGGGTGAGCTGCCTCCTTGAAACACTGCCGTCCACCTCCCGTAGGTAGACCCACAATGCCCTTAGGGAGGGAATTCCAGGATTTTGATCCAGTGGCAGTGAATGAGCAGCAATATATTTCCAAGTCAAGATGGTGAGTGGAAGGGAACTTGCAGGTGGTGATGTTCCCATATATCTGCTGCCCATGTCCTTCTAGATAGAACTGGCTGTGGGTTTGGAATGTGCTGTCTATGGATCTTTAGTGAATTTCTGCATGCATTTGTGTAGGTAGTACATGCTGCTGCTACTGAGCATCGGTGTTGGAGGGAGTAGATGCTTGTAGGGATTGTTATTCTGATTAGTTTATTGTCTAATTGCCAGTCTTGTCATTTTTCTCAAAAGCTGTAATTCTGAGCTCTGTAAAGTGAAACTGCTGAGGTGATTTGTTTTCTGACGGTATTGAATCTTCAGTTGCACTGTGTCACACACATTCCCAATATTGCAGCACAAGTATGAAATGGAGACTTTTTGAAGGAGGAGAAGTTGAACGACCACAAAAGAGTGGTGTTACTTTAGTCATCCGAAATGAAATTGTTCTGTGGATTTTGTTTCAGAGGCAAGATTTTCAGACTATAATGTCTTTCACATCTAATGTATAATGTAAATAATAAGTCATTTGAGGAAACTGGTCAACAGACTAAATATAACACAGTACCACAAACAGGACTGATTACGTAGGAGAAAGTGAGGACTACAGACCCTCATCTACGTATTGCATTCCTAGGTACCTTGTCTCCCCCACCACTCCCCTCCCCATCCTATTTCTCAGCCCCGTGCCACACACACCCCATCCCCCCCCAAAGATGAAGGACTTATGCTCGAAACATCGATGCTTCTGCTCCTCAGATATTGCCTGACTGACTGTGCTTTTCCAGCACCACGTTTTGACTCTGAGTCCTGATTAAATGTCAAGTTAATTTATTATGGATATCTGTCAGGTACATCACGGCTGGGATCTGGAACATGTCTTTGGATAATGCCAGGAGGTGTTTTACATTTTAAGTAGTAAGGTGGGGGATGTCAGATTTCTCTAAATCTAGAGAATAGACTCTGCAGAGTGACAGTACTCATGGATTTTGGATTGCTTTGATAGCCTACATGCGTAAGGCACTTGCACGGGCTTGACGTCAAGGCGTGCTGGTGTACAGTTGAGAGTGCCACACTGACAATGTATGATTTAACACCTAATTACTCATCAACTTTAACATGGCAGCTGATGATGTCACACCTGAATGGCAGCTTCCTGACACAGTCTGAATGCAATTGTCATGTGCGCTGTCTGCAAACCATCTTTCATCTTAAGGAGGGGACTATGTTAGAATGACTCAACTTGTGAATGCTTCAGAAAGAGGAACTGAAGATAAGTTTGGAAAAGCCCCAGGCACTTCAACTCCCCAGTGATTTTCTTCCCAATGTGCTCTGTACAGTGTATATTGACTACCATGAACTTTCTTGCATTCACCTTCATCACACATGAGTCCAGATCAGTTGCATTCCTGAGTTAGAGCATTCTAGCGCAGTACAGGCCCTCCGGCCCTCGATGTTGCGCCGCCCTATGAAACCAATCTGAAGCTCATCTAACCTACTCTATTCCATTCTCATCCATCTGCCTATCCAATGACCATTTAAATGCCCTTAAGGTTGGTGAGTCCACTACTGTTGCAGGAGGTGTGTTCCCCGGCATACCAGTTGAAGCAGTGTTGAAGGCAGGAGATCAAGGCATTGGGATAGACAAACCAGAACTTATCTCCTACTTCAGTCCATGTTCATAATAAGAATGTGGTTTCATTACCTTGTGTATCTGTACATAATGACAAGATGTTAACTAATGTGGTTTTGTTACAACACAAAGCTTTTAAGGGACAATTTTCTAAATGTGATACTCAAGACAATTTAATCGGGGTACCAGGCAGTAAAAAGATTTTTTAAAACACTGATCTAGTTAGATGAGATAAAACATGCGCACACCCAGCTTCTGTTTACTGAATCTTTCTAAAGCTAATGACTGAGAGTGGCTGTTAAAGCATCTTGATCCTGCAGCAGTGTTTTGTTTTTGCTTCAGCATTGCTACTTGCTGATAAATAGCCCAAAGATGAAAGCTATTATAACCTGTCTCTGTTTTGAGTCAGCCCAGAAACTTTGTCACTAAAATCTTACAGTAAGATGCCCCTATGGCTGCTAATTTGCATGTTTCACTTGGTGTTCAGGACTATATCTGTATTTTGAGTGTAGCAGTTATGCAGATGGATATAACATTCTGAGTCATCCTGTGTTGCAAGGGCGATCTGTTCCTTTTGCGAGCAAAGGATTCTGCAGTCATCATCTAGAAGAGAGGGATCTTTAGCTATGTAACCCTGTTTCTGAAATGCATTTTACCTTCCTGGTTGAGATAAGCACAGATTAGCCATTTCTGGGAGAGCCTGGTGTCACCTGGTCTTCGTGCCTCAACAGCTCATTGTTTATTCAAGAGAGCTACCAAAGGAAATGTATTTCTGCTGCATTGTTAAAAATGTTTACGTTAGTTTCAGCCTCTTGAGTTGTAGACATGTTTGGGTCATTGTGTTGCTGTGCTGTATTTTAAATAGTTGTTCTGTATGTTCTATTTTAAAAGAAAGCCATTCATGTAAGTTTGGAATTTGGTGATGTATTGGGTGCTTCACTGGTTATTAATGACTCAAGTGATGGCACAAGCCTTTTTTGGCACATGCTGGTGATTGAATTGGGAAACTCTTGCAGGAGCTTGCATTCTCCTATGGGTCAGATTGCACTGTGGTGATTCACTTAACACATCTACTGTCAACTTCTACTGAGTAATGTAACTAAAAGTGTTGGCTGGCAGGAGTTTTGCCCCAGCTAAAATGGTTCATAGCCTGGGAGATTTACTTCAAGCTAGTCAGTAACACCAGCAAATTGATAAGAGAATCTCTTGCCCCAGTGATGTTGCTAATTTGCTGTTTTAAATCACTTTCCAGATCAGACCTCACATTGCAACCCTTCGCAAGTACACCTATGGGAAGCATATCTTGGCCAAACTCGAAAAATATTACATGAAGAATGGAGTGGACCTGGGCCCAATTGGTGGGCCACCCAATGGAATGCTGTAAATGTGAATTTCGTAAAGCAGAATAACTCCTCCTCCCACTTTCTTCTTACTTGGGGGACTAAACGTGATTGACTGATGTAACAACCAGCAGCCTAATCCTCTACCCTGCAGGCTCTTAGCTACAACACACACACCTTGGCTTTAGGTTGCCATAACATGCTACAAAAGCAAACCAATTTAGTATCCTCGGTGAAAGCATTTATAAATTTTATTTTAAGCCTGTTATGTATGTATATATATATATGATGCTTAGCAATTCCCAAAGTCCTATTTTTTCCAGGAGATGTTCACACTCTTTTTGGTTAATTTTTTTAGAATTGATCACTGCCCTGCTTTTCTACTGTGTCTCAGTGATGTATAGAAATAGTTGTACATAAGGTTTAAGATTAAAAAAAAGTATGTGTCACACCCAAATTGTGATATTTTTGTCACACCTTCCCCCCCCCCCCCCCCTTAAATGTACAAAAAGTAGAAAAGTTCAGGGTGTTTTTTGGTGAAATCTGGCTTGTTACATGCAGATTCAGTTCTAATGTACTCCTGCTGTGACAGTAAGATATGCAAGAAATTGAAATCTACTTGTAATTATCTTTTTCATTATGGACATGAGCTTTTCTTGGCAATTATTTGGCAGATTTATATTTAAATCAGTTCCACAGGTTTTCAAACATATAACAAGTAACTTTAAAATGAAAGTTATTTTGTAAAAGAAATAATTAATTAAACAGGCACTTTGAGTGTCTTTTTTTTTGATGATTTCCCTTAACCCCGTAGGTGTTTTTAAATTTGAATACCTGCTCTGTTTTTATGATTTGCATGAGTGCCCCTGCCTCCCAGCTTCCCTGCCTTCTGACCTTTTCAATTCCAGATGTGCTGTTTGGTTCTCTTTCATGTTGAACTCAACCATGGAATAGAATTTCTGTTCTTTGTGTACCCATGCAGAGCTTTTTCGGGTGCACAGCTTGCTTCTATTCCTTCAACAGGTAGGCATACGGATTTACACAAACCTTTTTTTTAGAAAATGCAAACAAGCCAAGGTGGCTGCATTGTTTGCAGATGTTCAGCATGAGGAAGACAACAAAAGAAATGAAATCCAACCAAATGTTTGGTCTTGCTTATAAATATGTAGTGTATAATTGTTGTAGACTTTGCATATATATTTGTAGTTTTTTTTCCTTTTTTGGCAAATTGATGTCTATCTGTATCTAAAATGTACCCTAGTAGTGGAGCATAATTTGACTGTACAATTGTACATTTGTAAACCTCTATAATGTAAATGTGGAAAGTTTGAACCAACTTTAACCCTTTGAAAAACAAAAATAAGACAAAATGTGCATTTCAGTGTATATTCACATTTTTTCCTTTTGTCGTTAGCATATAGTATTGTACAATGTAAATTTCAATCAGAAGTAAATTTTTGAAGGAAAATGTTCTATCTTTATACAGCTTAGGGAATGTAAAACACTTGCTTTCTTTTTAACCTGTCACTCGATGGAACAGTAGTCTCTCTCCTTTATAAATGTTGTGGAAAATTAATATTCTGTTCACATAGAACTTTTACAAATATTGTAATGTTTTTTTTGTTGTGACAGTAGAACAAATTGTGCATAGCAACAGAATCCCTAGTTACCATGGAAATGAAACTTCCTGTTCATCTTGTAAAGTGTGGACTACCCTTTTTGTACAGAAGATACCTGTATTTTGCATTTTTTGTCTACTTGTAAGTGAATGTATGATACTGTCAATTTTCTTGGTTTGAATATAGAAATGTAACACTACATTCATGATGTACATTTACAGAAAGCCTTGTGTATATTTCCAGAAGAACTTTTGCAAGTACACCTGTAACCATATGTGTATAATTAACAAACCTGTGTATGCTTGGCCTCTGCAAATATTTTTTGTAACTTTTTTCTTGTGTAGATTGTCTCTAAAAACAATGCGTGCTCTTTATTTTGAAAAAAAAAACAGTACTTTAAAATCTGTACTCGTGTTTTAAAAAAAGACTCTGGGTGGTTTGGTTAGACATTTTTGGAAAACATCATTAAAAGAGCTAGTAATTCAATTGTTTCCATGGTAGCTACTTTACATTTAACATAGTTTGTAACATTTTGAGTGTGTTTGGATATTCTGTGTAGTGATTACCCGTTATATTTAAATTGCCCCACCCTGGAGTCCAGTTCTGAGTACTACGTCTCTCTGGCTCTGCACCACTCCATTTGCAAAAGTTGTTGCTGGATTCCAGCTTGTTGCTGCCTTGTGTAGAGACCAAGGATTAAATGTGAGATCCTTATGCTTTAAGGGTACAGGCTTCCAAATGAGTTCAATTAAATCTCAATTCTGTTGAGGGGAAAGAAATCACAACTAGGTTCCCATTTTTTCAGCTAGTTTCAGGATGTCCACCAGAACATGTAGTTCTGGCATTTGTGAAATCTGTCTCAAAATCTTGAATGCCAAGTATTGACTATCTTTTAAATTTGCAGTTTTAATTTGAGCTAGTTTTTGCAATCATGGTTTTAAATTTCATGGAACGGCAGTGCCTATCAAGTCAATTCTTTCTACCCTTATTTTAATGCATAGAAGATCCCCAAATTATGCACGCTCATAATTAGGAATGAGGTATCAAACGAGGGTGTAATTTTAACGATTCAACATATGAATATTTCCTGTATTTATGAATGGCTCCTTTTATATTATCCTGTGTGGAGTTCTGTTTTGTGTACAAAACTACTTGCATACAGACTAAATAATAGAACTCGTTCGCAATCTGGATACTGCCTGTGTTTGATTGTGAAATTATATGTTCAATGCTGTGTGCAGTTTGGATTCCTATTTAAGGAAGAATTTAAACGCGTTGGATGCTGTTCAACTGAGGTTTGAGTGATACTTAGAATGAGTGGGTTGTCTTATGAGGAAAGATTGGACAAGCTTGTTTTCACTGGAGATTAGAAGAGGGAATGGTGACTTGATTGAAGTGTACAAAATGTTCAGTGTTCTTGGGAAGGTAAAAGTCCAGAAGGATGGAGCTTTGTTTTAAATTTAGGAGTTGCCCTTTTGGACCAAGATGAAGAGAAATCTTTTCTCAAAAGATTGTACGAGTTTAGAGCTCTGTTTCAAAAGACAGTGGAAGTGTGGGGTCATTCAATAATTTAAAGGCTGAGTTGGATAAGATGATGAGGGATAGATGGGAATGTGGAATTCAAAACATGAACGGATCATCCATGGTCTAATTGAATGGTGGGAGACAAAAAAACTGCAGCAGCTGGAATCCATAGTTGATTGGCAGGAGGCTAGGAGAACACAACAAGCCAGGCAGCATCAGGAGGTGGAGAGGTCAACGTTTTGGGTGTAACCTTTCTTCAGGACTGACTTAACTGTGTCCTTATTGAATGATGGAACAGACTTGAGCCAATTGGTTTATCTGTGCTTCTATTTAATATGTTTGTGCTTCTAACAGGGAAGCAAGATTACAGTATTGTGCAAAGAAGTGGACTGATTATCCATAACGCAATATGGTAGTTGTGCAAGTGCAGATGTGGCTAGAGAAGGCATCTGGCTGTGACAAGAGCAGGTTGCTACATTCTGCGTTCTGCTAACAAGATGATTGGCAACGGGTGTTGGAAGTTGGCCCATTGGTGAGTTGGGGGCTGTGTCCAGCACTGGGATTGGGTAGGAGGATGACGCAAGGCATCAGGTTCCTTTTTGCCTAGGCTGCTAGGGCAAACTAAAACTCTATCTTGCAGGTTACTTTATTTTGCATCTAGGCAGCTGCATCCCATTGTTTGAGAATGACTTGTTTGCTTTCCGCTACCTCATGGTGGTGTTCATTAGATAATCAGCCACGGAGAAATCTGACCATGTGCGTTTCACTCTGGAATGCTTTTAATGTAGGAGCTGTTGGGTTTTTAATTGGATGATAGTCCTGCAGCTGTGTCTGAGGTTTTGGTTCAAATCCCACTTCATGCCTATTGGAGGTGCATTAAAAAAGCAGCTCTCAAATTCTTTCCAAAGAACATTCTCCAAAAGAAAACCTATCGGGTGGAGTTAATTCTTGCCCATTATCACATCAGACCTTGCAGTGAAAGTGACTGGGCAAAATAAAACTTGCCATGTGTTTAGAAGCTATAAAGATTGGCCAAAATTAAAACCACAATTGCTTATAAATTAAATCTCATTCAAACATTTCACTCTCCTGGAATAGTTTCCCGAGACAATAAATGTCAACCACAAATTAATTTCTCCTTCAAAATCTGCTGACAGCTGAGGAAAAAACCCTCCAATCTGAAATTCAAAATGAACAGTTGGTCAAACCGCCTTTGTGCAGAAAATAGTGGAAACAAGAAATGCTGGAAATTCCAGGGGTCAGGCAGCTGTGGAGAGAGCAAGCTAACGTTTTGAGTCTAAATGTTTTGAAAATAGAGTGTCTAATATTAGAGAACTCAGCTAGTCTGCTAGCATCTGTATTCAAATGAAACAGTCAACGTTTCAAAGCTGATGTCACTTCAGAACCTGGCAGAGGTCATTTTGATCTCAATGTTAACTCTGTCAGACGTGCTGAGTTTCTCCAGCACTGCAGTTATTGGTATGCACCTGGCATAAGACATATTTTAATGTTGGTAGGTTGCTCGATAGCAGCAGGCATGATCCTTGACTGAAGGTAGGTCCAGTTCCAATAGCAAGGAAACCTGGATGACTGGGGATTTCCCTATTGTAGTCTTCATTGAATTGAATTTATTGTCACATGTACCGAGGCACAGCTCAGCGAACAGAACCACAACAACGAGCACCCGAGCTACAAATCTTCGCACAAACTTTGAACAGTGAAAAGCTTTGTCTTGTGAGCAATACAGGTAGATCAGAGTTAAGTAGCATAGAGAAGTAAATAATAGGTGGAACAGTGACAAAAA
Source organism: Chiloscyllium plagiosum (assembly GCF_037043375.1). Classification (NCBI taxonomy): domain Eukaryota; kingdom Metazoa; phylum Chordata; class Chondrichthyes; order Orectolobiformes; family Hemiscylliidae; genus Chiloscyllium; species Chiloscyllium plagiosum. Next base: position 9,624,831 of record NW_028270168.1, read on the forward strand.
CCGGTATAGGCGAACGCTAAGAGTTTGAGTCTATTCAGTATTCTAACAACAGTGGGGTAGAAACTGTTGCGAAACCAGCTGATGTGTATTCAGGCTTCTGTACCTTCTCCCCGATGGTAGAGGTTGTTGAAAAGCATTGCCATGGTGGGATACATCTTTGAGAATGCTAGTGGCCTTTCCTTGACAGCGGGCCTGGTAGATGGATTCTATAGATGGGAGGTTGGCCTTTGAGATTGTCCAGGCCGAGTTCACCACTCTTTGTAACCGTCTATGATCTGTAATGGAATAGTTGCCATACCAGGTAGTGATAGACAGAATGCTGTCGATGGCGCTCCAATAAAAGTTTACATGGGTATTCGCTGTTATGTCAAATGTGCCCAGCTGCCTGAGGAAGAAGAGATTTCACGTCAGGCAGGTGTCTTACGGGGTCTGCGGCGTTTCGTGTTGGCTCTCCCTCCTGGGGCATATCTCACAGGTCCCTCCATTTTCCAGTAGGCCCCAAGCCTGGGGCTCGCAATAGGCTGCCTCCTGCTGGCCTGGCCTTCATCTTGGGTGGTCGGATGGGTCGTGGGCACCATGTGGTCTGCTGCCTTCGTCCAGTAAGCTGGCATTGAGGATCAGGAGTTTCAAACCTGAGAGTTGAGGCCATTGATATTGCATGGAAACCTACTACCTGGATGGTCATTGAGGATTTAGTTTGGATTGTGCTTTGGTTCCTCCCCTCCAACAATATTGCCATGTGTGGCCCTGCCAGGAGTCATTCTGGATCAAGCACTTCTGTCTGAGCAAGGTTGCTATGCCCAGTCCATAAACTATCTGAATTGGACTCTTATGTGTGATGCCAGAAAGACCAGTATCCTGTTGTGACTGACCAATGGCCAGTGTTTCTGGTCTCCCATTTGTAAAGTTGTTTTCACCTGGCTGTTGAACAATTAAAGGTGGGTGTTGGAAATCTGAAATAAACAGAATGGTGTAGGAGGTCGAGCAGTATTTGTGGAGAGTGGAATTATTTTCAACAGAGCACTTCTGCGGACACTGGAGATTTGAAACGAAAATAGAAATTGCTGGAGAAACTCAGCAGGTCTGGCTGTAGAGGGAGAAACATTGAACATTTCGAGTCCAGTGACCCTTTATCAGCACTGGATGAAGTTAACTCTGCTTTTCTCCACGGATGCTGCCAGACTTGCTGTTTTTGTTTCAGGTTTCCAACAGTTATTTGTTTCGAAAGTGATAGTACGAACAAATCCCAGAATCGAATGCACAGTGCCCTTTTCTGCTCTCCGAATCTCCACTGACGGTTCTCTTCTGCCCTCTGCTGCCAGGAAGAAGCAGCAGACGACAATCTTTAAGAGCTAAAAGTTGTACACATCTGAATTCACGCAACATTGCAGATCAGAAATGATCTGTTTGATCCATTAACATCTACCAATGTTTTCATGAACCTGAACAGGCTAATTTAATCCCATCCCCTCTCCACATTGTTTCAAGCAACTGTATAATTAACATTCAACACAATTCATGGTCTTGTTTTTGTCGATGATTTATGGCAAAGAATTCCACCATCTAATTACACCGTTCTAAATATTTTGCTTGTTCTTTGTGATTTTAAATTTGTCTCTGCTGGTTGAGATCTTGCCTGACAAAACCTATCACTTATTATCTTTCCATGTGTTCAGCTCTCAAAATCTGTAAACTCCCTCACGACTGCTATTGTGTGAGTCGAATCCCACTGAATGTTTTTACCTTCTAATCTGAGGAAAGGATTTACATTTTCAAGCCCCTAATTTTCTTTCTTGCCATCTTTTAAGAAAACCAGGCAGGTTGGTTCTTCTCTGTGATTGTATGGCAGAGATGTTTCATTTTCGTCCCGAGGTTGAGTGTTGTTACCCTGGTGTTGGGGTGTCCAAAACCAGGGGGCACACGTTTAGGGTGAGAGGAAAAGGGACCTGAGGGGCAACTTTTTCTCACACAGGGTGCTATGTGTATGGAAGGAGCTGCCAGAGGAAGTGGTGGAGGCTGGTGCAATTGCAACATTTAAAAGGCATCTGGATGGGTATATTAGTAGGAAGGGTTTAGAGGGATATGGGCTGGTAAATGGGGCTAGATTAATTTAGGATAGCTGAATGATGTAGACGTCAGACCAAAGGGTCTGTTTGTTTTTTACACTCCAGTTGTACATCACGCAATGTAGTTCATGCCTTTCGGATGTGACAAAGTGTTTCACAATTATTGAACTACCTTTGTTACAGCAGTGAAGTGTAGTAAATTAAACCAAACACAGCAAGACATGTTTTTTAAAAAGAGTACAGGTGCAGGAGAGTGAAAAATGAATGGGAGGCAAGTTTCAGGAGATGGGAGGCAGTGAAAGATTTGCCTTTTCTTGGCCAACATAAGAGTGTAAGGCCTTGGTGGGAACAGCATCTTCAGCAGATCCTCCTAAATCATCGACTCTTCGTCAGGCTGCGGAGGGAACATGGCAATACCAATGGGTTCTGTGGCTAATCTGAAACTGACCACAGACCATATTGCACTGTCAAAAGTTCAATCTGGATGGTTGCGGTGATTTTTACAAGTCTGATTTCCAGAAATAAAAAGAAGAAATTGTAATTCAGAATTGAAACAAAATGTAATGCAAGTGCACAACTAGTTCATGAATATCTGAAAGGGGAAGAAGGTTAATATCCCTTTTTTCATTCACAGAGTGTGGGCGTCGCTGGCAGGGTCAGCATGTATTGCCGTTGTGAAGGTGATGGTGAGCTGCCTTCTTGAACCACTGCAGACCATGTGCTGTAGGTAGGCCACAATGCCCTTTAGCAGGGAGTTTCCAGGATTTTGACACAATGGTACTGATGGAACAGCTATGTATTTCCAAGTCAGGATGGTGAGTGGCTTGGGAGCAACTTGCAGGTGCTGACATTCCTATGTACCTGCTGCCTTTGCCCTTCTAAATGGAAGTGGTCATAGGTTTGGAATGTGCTATGGAAGGATCTTTGGCAAACTTACAACAGAGTGGCTTGGAGGAGAAAGTGAGGACTGCAGATGCTGGAGATCAGAGCTGAAAATGTGTTGCTGGAAAAGCGCAGCAGCTCAGGCTGCATCCAAGGAGCAGGAGCCCTTCTTCAGGATTCTCCTGCGTCGATTCTCCTGCGATTCCTGAAGAAGGGCTCATGCCCGAAACGTCAATTCTCCTGCTCCTTGGATGCTGCCTGACCTGCTGCGCTTTTCCAGCAACACATTTTCAACAGAGTGGCTTGTTAAGACAAGCATTTCAGTGCGCAGTTGAGACCAGCCGTGCTGCTGTGGGTCTGGAGTCACATGCAGCTGGACCAGGTAAGAATGGCAGATTTCTTCAAAGAAAATTAATGAACCAGATGGGTTTTTCTGATAATCAGCAACAGTTTCATCGTCATCATTAGATTCTTAATTTCATGTGTTATTGAACTGAAGTTGCCATGGCAGGATTCCGGTCAGCACCCACAGAATATTAGCTACGTTTCTGCATTTTAATGCCACAAGGCCATTGCAAACTTTTATTTTATTTTATTTTATTAAACAAATTACAAAAACAGTTTACAACAAACAGTTACATTTACAGCTGCATACAAGAGACAGCAATTTTACAACAAACTTTTATTTTACTGAGATTGTTCCTTTTTATTAACTTTAATCTGGGTTAGGAAACAGTGAACCCAATTCCCAAACACCTGAATCAGGTTAGACTTTGGAAATGGCGAAGTCTTCAGCAAATGTCTAGATAGACATCCATTGTGTACTAGATTAATTTAGGAAATAACCCATAGATGAAGTTTTGTTAATGCCTTTATTGAATTACTAATCCCTCACTGTCAGCATTGTGGGTCCACCTACAGCCCATGGACTGCAACGGTTCAAGAAGCCAGTTCACCACCACCTTCTCACAGGCAACTAGGGACAGGTCACAAATGCAGCTCAATAGCAGCATTCAAGAAACACGTGGGCAAACACGTGTATTAGGAGGGAATAGAGGGATAAGGATCCTGTAAGTAAAGACAGTATTTTTATGGAAGGGCAAAATGTATCTGCACAGGCTTGGAGGGCTGAAGGGCCTGTTTCTGTGCTGTATTATTCTCTGGATGTAGGTTTGCTCGCTGAGCTGGAAGGTTCATTTCCAGACGTTTTGTCACCCTACTAGGTAATGTCATCAGTGGGCCTCAGGCAAAGCACTGTTGATAATTCCTGCTTTCTATATATATGTTTGGGTGTCTTTGGATTGGTGATGTCATTTCCTGTTCTTTTTCTCAGGGGGTGGTAGATGGGGTCTAACTCGATGTGTTTGTTGACAGAGTTCCGGTAGGAATGCCATGCTTCTAGGAATTCTCATAGGTGTCTCTGTTTGGCTTGGGAATGACATCACTACAGGAAATGATGTCACCACAGGAAATGACATCACCAACCCAAAGAAACCCAAACATACAAATAGAAAACAGGAATTATCAGCAGTGCTTCGCCCGCAGGCCCAGTGAAGATGTTACCTAGTAGGGTGACGAAATGTCTGGAACTGAACCTTCCAGCTCAGCGAGCAAATTTACATCCAGAACCTCAACCTGAGCTACAAGTCTTCTCAAAACTCGCTGTACTGTTCTCTGTTCTTCACTGAACTGAACAGAATCCCTACAGTGTGGGAACAGGCCATTCAAGCCAACAAGTCGAAACCGACCTTCCGAAGAGTAACCCACCCAGACCTATTCCCCAACCGTACATTTACTCCTAACCTGCACATGTTTGGATTGTGCAAAGAAACCAGAGCACCCAGAGGAAACTCACGCAGACATGGGGAGAACATGCAAAGTCCACACAGACAGTCGTCCGAGGCGGAAATTGAACCCGGGTCCCTAGCGCTGCGAGGCAGCAGTGCTGACCACTGAGCCACAATACTGCCCCAAAGCCAAATAATAATCCCCAAGTCCACATCAATGAATATAAAAAATAAATGCCATAAGAATTATTCCTAGTTTGAAAGAGTACTATAGTCAGAGGATTGGTTTTAATATATCTGTACTTAACGGGTGAGTTTGATTCAAGGTAAATATAATCTGTGTCAAACACATTTTCTGTGACCATTGACTGCAATGGTCATCCAAGTACAGACAGCAATGAGCTAACTGGTGTGGGGCAGTGGTAGAGTCCCTGCCTTAAGGACCCACCTGTTCCAGAGGTGAGTCATGCCATGCCTTTAGCAGGTTGGTTTTTAAAAATATTTGGGCTCTGGGAGGGCTCTTGTAACTCAGTGATGTCCTGACCTTGGGTCTGCAGGTCCAAGTTCTACCTGCCCTGGACATGTGCGTTTAAGCAGATCACTAACCTGGTTAGCATGGCCGAGTGGTCTTCGGGTTTCATTCAGGTACCGGTCTCCTTGGGGGATGGACGAGTGAATCCCCCCCCCCCCCCACTGCCAATTGTGCTGTAGTTTGTCATTCAGATTATTTGGTGTCTTCATCACAGTCATGTGGCCAAATGAATGTGCTGAATTAAGATTCCAGGGTGGATGTGACGAAGATGTTCCCACCAGGAGGAGAGACTAAAGGGCATGGCCTCGTAGTGAAGAGACAACTCTTTCGAACTGAGATGAGGAGGAATCTCTTCAGCCAGACGGTGGTGAATCTGTGGAACTCATTGCCACAGAAGGCTGTGGAGGCCAAGTCACTGAGTGCATTTAATACAGAGATGGATAGGTTCTTGATCAGTAAGGGGATCAAAGGTTCCAGGCGAATGTGGTTGAGAAACGTAGCAGACATGATGGGCCAAATGGCCTAATTCTGCTCCTCTCTTTTATGGCCTGGGGAGGTTTGGATTTGAATCCCACTGCTACCAACTGTCCAAGTAATTTGTGATCAAGACTTTAGGGGAACCTCAACTCTGTTCCACATAGAACTGAAAGCTGCCTTGATGTAGAAAGAATTCTGGAGGGTTGTATGGTGCAATGGTAGTGTCCTTGTCTGTGGGCAGGAGGCCTAGGTTCAAGTTCCACATGCTCCGGAGGTGTGTGTCACAGATCTCGACAGGTTAGTTTTAAAAGGAAATGTCCAGGTGGCGGAATAGGTAATAAATGTTAGCCTTGCTCGTGATGTTTGATTAATAATAAAGACCTAGCTCTCGAGTTATTTTTGGTTTTGTGATTACTCACTTATGGTTACAAACCAGTCAGCATTCCATAAGGAAACATGCTGCTATGAGTAACCTCAGGAAGAAAGAATGACATAAAAGGCATTTAACAACTTTTTTTGAGGGGTTGGTGGTGGAGTCAAAGAGTCATAGAGATGTACAGCACAGAAACATACCCTTCGGTCCAACCCGTCCATGCCGACCAGATATCCCAACGCAGTCTAGTCCCATCTTCCAGCACCCGGCCCATATCCCTCCAAATCCTTCCTATTCATATACCCATCCAAATGCCTGTTAAATGTTGCAATTGTACCAGCCTCCACCACTTCCGCTGGCAAATCATTCCAATCACGTACCACCCTCTGTGTGAAAAAGTTGCCCCGTAGGTCTCTTTTATATCTTTTCCGTCTCACCCTAAACCTATGCCCTCTAGTTCTGGACTCCCCCACCGTAGGGAAAAGACTTTGCCTATTTACCTTATCCATTTTCCTCATGTTTTGTAAACCCCTCTATAAGGTCACTCCTCAGCCTCCGACGCTCCAGGGAAAACAGCCCCAGCCTGTTCAGCCTCTCCCTATAGCTCAAATCCTCCAACCCTGGCAACATCTTGGTAAATCTTTTCTGAATCCTTTCAAGTTTCACAACATCGTTGCAATAGGAAGGAGACCAGAATTACACACAATATTCCAAGAGTGGCCTAACCAATGTCCTGTACAACCGCAACATGACCTCCCAACTCCTATACTCAATACTCTGACCAATAAAGGAAAGCATACCAAATGCCTTCTTCACTATCCTATCTACCTGTGACTCCACTGTCAAGGAGCTATGATCCTGCACTCCAAGGTCTCTTTGTTCAGCAACACTCCCTAGGACCTTACCATTAAGTGTATAAGTCCTGCTAAGATTTGCTTTCCCAAAATACAGCACCTCACATTTATCTAAATTAAACTCCATCTGCCACTTCTCAGCCCATTGGTTCATCTGGTCAAGATCCTGTTGTAATCTGAGGGAACCCTCTTCGCTGTCCAATTCACCTCCAATTTTGGTGTCACCTGCAAACTTACTAACTATATAAATGATAAGTGTTGGACCCAGCACCGATCCTTGTGGCACTCCACTTGTGTCACAGACCTCCAATCGGAAAATCAACCCTCCACCACCACCCTCTGTCTTCTACCAGTGCTGTATCCAAATGGCTAGTTCTCCCTGTATTCCATGAGTTCTAACCTTGCTAATCAGTCTCCCATGGGGAACCTTGTTGAACGCATTACTGAAATCCATATAGATCACACCTACCGCTCTGCCCTCATCAATCCTCTTTGTTACTTCTTCAAAAAACTCAATCAAGTTTGTGAGACATGATTTCCCAGGCACAAAGCCATGTTGACTATCCCTAAATCAATCCTTGTTTTTCCAAATACATGTACATCCTGTCCCTCAGGATTTCCTCCAACAACTTGCCCAACACCGAGGTCAGGGTCACTGGTCTACAGTTCCCTGGCTTGTCTTTACCGCTTTTCTTAAACAGTGGCACCACGTTTGCCGACCTCCAGTCTTCCGGCACCTCACCCGTGACTATCGATGATACAAATATCTCAGCAAGAGGCCCAGCAATCACTTCTCTAGCTTCCCACAGAGTTCTTGGGTACAACTGATCAGGTCCTGGGGATCTATCCACTTTTATGCATTTCAAGACATCCAACACTTCCTCCTCTGTAATCTGGATATTTTTTCAAGATGTCACCATCTATTTCCCTACAGTCTATATCTTCCATGTAAACACTGATGCAAAATACTCGTTTAGTATCTCACCCTTCTCCTACAGCTCCACTCAAGGGCTGCCTTGCTGATCTTTGAGGGGCCCTATTCTCTCCCTAGTTACCCTTTTTGTCATTAATGTATTTGTAAAAACCATTTGGATTCTCCTTAATTCTATTTGCCAAAGCTATCTCATGTCCCCTTTTTGCCCTCCTGATTTCCCTCTTAAGTATACTCCTACTGCCTTTATACTCTTCTAAGGATTCACTCGATCTATCCTGTCTATACCTGACATATGCTTCCCTTTTTTTCTTAACCAAACTCTCAATTTCTTTAGTCATCCAGCATTCCCTACACCTACCAGCCTTCCCTTTCACCCTGACAGGAATATATTTTCTCTGGACTTCTGTTATCTCATTTCGGAAGGCTTCCCATTTTCCAGCCGTCCCTTTACCTGCGAACATTTGCCCCAAATCAACTTTCGAAAGTTCTTGCCCAATACCGTCAAAATTGGCCATTCTCCAATTTAGAACTTCAACTGCTAGGTCTGGTCTATCCTTTTGCATCACTATTTTAAGAGTAATAGAATTATGGTCGCTGGCCCCAAAGTGCTCCCCCACTGACACCTCAGTCACCTGCCCTGCCTTATTTCCAAAGAGTAGGTCAAGTTTGCATCTTCTCTAGTAGGTACATCCACATACTGAAACAGAAGATTTTCTTGTACACGCTTATCAAATTCCTCTCTATCTAAATCCTTAAAATCCCTGACCATAACAACCCTATTATTCTTACAGATAGCTGAGATCTCCTTACAAGTTTGTTTCTCAATTTCCCTCTGACCATTGGGAGGTCTATAATACAATCCCAATAAGGTGATCATCCCTTTCTTATTTCTCAGTTCCACCCAAATAACTTCCCTGGATGTATTTCCAGAAATATCCTCCCTCAGCACAGCTGTAATGCTATTCTTCATCAAAAACACCACTCCCCCTCCTCTCTTGCCTCCCTTTCTATCCTTCCTGTAGCATTTGTATCTTGGAACATTAAGCTGCCTGTCCTGTCCATCCCTGAGCCCATGTTCCTAACCATGCCCTGGGTTCATCTGCCTTCCCTGTTAGGTCCCTTGCCTTGAAATAAATGCAGTTTAATTTATTAGTCCTACCTTGTCCCTGCCTGCACTGACTGTTTGACTCATTTCTGTTCTCAGCTGTACCCGTCACAGATCGATCTCTTTCCTCACTATTTCCCTGGGTCCCCCCCCCACGTTACTACTTTAAATCCTCCTGAGCAGTTCTAGCAAATTTCCCTGCCAGTATATTAGTCCCCTTCCAATGTAGGTGCAATCCGTCCTTCTTGTACAGGTCACTACTACCCCAAAAGAGATTCCAATGATCCAAAAATGTGAATCCTTCTCCCATACACCAGCTCCTCAGCCATGCATTCATCTGCTCTATCCTCCTATTCTGGGTGTTGGATCATTTGGCACAGCCAGTTTGGCGCAGCCCGTTTTGGCGCAGACCCATTTAGGCGCGAGTGTTTTGGCGCGGCCAGTTTGGCACAAGCGATTTGGAGCGGACGGTTTGGCGCGAGCGATTCGGCGTGGATGGTTTGGCGCAGACCCATTTAGGCGCGAGTGATTTGGTGCGGGCGGTTTGGCGCAGCCGGTTTGGCGCGGGTGATTCGGCGCGAACGGTTTGGTGCAGACCCATTTAGGCGCGAGTGATTTGGCGTGGCCGGTTTGGCGCGGGTGATTCAGCGCGGCCGGTTTGGCGCGGGTGATTCAGCGCGGACGGTTTGGCGCAGACTCATTTAGGCGCGAGTGATTTGGCGCGGCCGGTTTGGCACGGGTGATTCAGCGTGGCCGGTTTGGCGCGGGTGATTCAGCGCGGACGGTTTGGCGCAGACTCTTTTAGGCGCGAGTGATTTGGCGCGACTGGTTTGGCGCCGGTGATTCGGTGCGGACGGTTTGGCGCCGGTGATTCGGTGCGGACGGTTTGGCGCCGGTGATTCGGTGCGGACGGTTTGGCGCCGGTGATTCGGTGCGGACGGTTTGGCGCAGACCCATTTAGGCACGGAACCGTTTCAGCGCAGTTCATATTTATTCCTTTTCAGGCTTAGTTACAAGTATTAATGAAAAATAATGTTTATCCTCTTCAGGAAAAGAGGAAATCTGGAAAAGAAAATAAAAATGAAAGAAATAAGGTAAATACAAAAAATCTGAAATATGACATTTATTCAAAATTATGGGCAATCCCTTGTAAATACTCAATGTCATTTCTCTCACTAAATCTTCTTACAAGTGTTTGTATTCTAGCGTCTGCTTCCCTGAATTCAATTTCAAAGGAATATCATTTTAATGGGTTATATTTTATTTTAATAATAACTACAAACTACTGAATAACTACAAAACAGTTCTGCGCCTAAATAGGTCACGCCAAACTGGCCGCGCCAAACCGGCCGTGCCAAATCACTCGTGCCAAACTGGCCGCGCCGAATCGCTCGCGCCAAAGTGGTTGCACCAAATGGTCCCACTCCGTCCTATCCCCGCCCTCACTAGCTCGTAGCACCGGGAGTAATCCAGATATTACTACCCTCAAGGATTTCCTTTTTAAATTCCTCCCTAGTTCTCTGTAATCTGCCTTCAGAATCTCAACCTTTTCCCTTCTTATGTCACTGGTTCCATTGTCATTGTACAATGACCTCCTGCTGGCCCCACTCCCCCTTGAGTGCATTCTGCACCCTCTCTGAGACATCCTTGATCCTGGCACCAGGGAGGCAACACACCATTCTGCTTTTTCGCTGCTGGCCACAGAAACGTCTGTATGTACCTCTGACTAAAGATTCCCCTAACACAATCTATTGCTTGGAACCCAGCTAACCCCTCATTGCCTTAGAGCCAGTCTCAATAACAGAACCTTGGCTGTTTGTGCTACATTCCCCTTGAGAATCCATCACCCCCTATATTTTCCAAAATAGCATACCTGTTTGAAATAGGGATAGCCACAGAAGGTTCCTGCATTAACCACCTCCCTCTCTTACCTTTCCTGGAGTTAACCCGTGTATGTGCCTGTATCTGAGACTCCCCCTGCCCCATAACTGCCATCCATCACATCCCTTGCTCTTGTCAATTCCTTATTGCCTCTAACTGTCTCTCCAACTGATCCATTCGATCTGATAGGATTCACAACCAATGGCATTTATTACAGATATAATCCTCAGTAACTCATAAACTCTCCCTAAACTCCCACTCCAACAGGAAGAGCATGTCACTTCAAAGTTTGGGTGAAGATTTGTAGCTATCCTTAGTAGCCACACACGCAGACGACAAGCAACATGAATTCGACTGGGACAACACTACCATTATAGGGCAAGCCAAACAAAGAACAGCCAGGGAATTCCTAGAAGCATGGCACTCATCCACAAACTCCATCAACAAACACATCGACCTGGACCCAATATACCGGCCATTACAGCGGACAGCTGAAACTGACAACCGGAAGCGGCAGGGACAGGCCACTATAAATGCCGGAGGAAACATCACAGAAGCGCTTCACAGGAGGCTCCTAAGCACTGAGGATGTCACCTAGACAGGGGACAAAACGTTTGCAACAAAAATTTCCAGCTCGGCGAACAGAACCACAACAAAGAGCATATCACTCTACTAAAGGCCATTTTTTCTTCTTTCAATTTACAGACCCAGAAAATAGCACTGTCTTATTCCTCTACAAAACACTGTTCCAGGTTAAATTAATAGTTATGGCATTTATTTTAAGTTTAATCAAGAGACATATCTCAATAAAACATATAATCAAGAAAGAACCCATTCTACTCACTACTGCAGACTTAGTGTAGGTCACACTTAAAACATCCACCTATCTGTTTCTGTGCTGTGACCTCTCCCAACTGACCTCTCCAAGATCAGTTCTGAATTTCACTGTTAATTTTCCCAGATGCAGCCCAATGTCCAGTGATACATGAATTGAACAGAAAGGCAGTAACTGCTAACTCTGTCAGTTAGCAATGTGGGTTTTTTTTCTCTCTCTCTCTCTTGCACTGACCTTACCACATGCTTCATTTGTCTGTTTTTCTCCCTTTTAAAAGTGCTGTTGTTTTGACTTTTTTTTTCCACAGTTCCAAAACAATGCAACTGCATATAAAACAGTAATTACTGCTCCTGGAATTCAAGAAAATCACCTCCAGCACCTAAAATACCTCAAAAAAGGAGCAGCTGTTACAGCCAGAAATATTTCCTGTCCTCCATCTTGGATTACCCAGGGGTGCAATGGTATTTTATTTTTTAGCTGCAAAATGATTAGAGCCAGAGAGTTAAAGGCTGTTGTATGAACACATTCCAATGAATCCAATCAGGGAGTGGACAATCAGTTCCCATTCCATCAGTCCTCAGAAAGGGCACTGCATTTCACAGTTGGACCAATGTGGGATATTCAGGATGAGGTGACTCAAGGTCATGCATTGAAAACTCCAAGAATAGTCACCCAGGGTTACCCAGGGTTGAAAGGAAAGTGTAAAATGCTGGCCTTTCTCATTTTAAATGTTCTAAATTAATCTGCTGATTAAACAAGAGGCATTAAGAACTGCCACTTTCCCCTAATTTCAGACAATTGAAATTCAACTAAAATGAACAATTGAATCTGAGGTCTAGGCCCAGTTGGATAATGTGTTGCCAAGGCTGGATGTTCTAAAGAAGGATCACTGGGATGCTAACTCTGTTTTTCTCTCTCTCCAGATGCTGTCAGACTTGCTGAGTTTCTCCGCAATTTTTGTTCATGTTTCAGATTTCCAACATCCCTGGTCCTTTGTTTCATTTTACTGGGTTGAGAGATTAGGGATTCGTAATCTCATTCTATTGGTGATAATAAATAAACGGAATTGTGTGTACCTTGTGTTCAAAGGATTTTCCCACAAGCTGGACTATAATCAATATTTGTGTGTTCTTTAATATCTATAATCAACACATCTGAATTGTACAGACATATAAGTATTTAATTACAGTGTTACTGGTAGATTTGCAGCTTACTGTGTGTCGAAATGCTTTAATTGTAGCCAGCTTCTGACTTGGTAAATATGTGATCATTGTGGGTGGCCTGAAAGCTTTGTTTTAGGTATTCACCTCCAATGCCTTCTAGCACCCATTTTCCAGCAGAAACCCACAAGTTAGGGATGTTTCCCTGAGGTCCAAGTCATCATACCTCCATTAGCCAGCACCACTTGAACAGAACTCAAGCTCAGAGGATGCTGGAGAAACTCAGGAGATCTCCCTGTGCCTGTGGAGAGAGAAACAGAGTTAACATTTTCATAGAAAGATAGAATGTAAGTGCATGAGTATGGCCATTCAGCCCTTTGAACCTGCTCCACAATTCAATATGAGCCTGGCTGGTGGTGTCTGGCGACTCGGTGGTTAGTGCTGCTGCCTCACTGTGCCAGGGACTCAGGTTCAAGTCCACTCTCAGGCGACTGTGTGGAATAAACACATTCTCCCCTTGAAGGCTCCAGGTTCCTGCCATAGTCCAAAGATGTATTGGCCATGGGAAATGTAGGGTTACAGGGATTGGGTGGGATGCTCTTCAGAGGATCAGTATGGACTCGATGGGCTGAATGGCCTGCTTCCACACCTTCCGGCTCTCTCCCCATGCGTCACAGTGTTTGCTGTTTGTGGGGCCATTGCTGTCCACGATCCAGCTGCCGCATTTGCCTGTGGGCGTTATTATATTCTTTCCCAGAATGTGGCCACCACCTTGTCCATCCCTAATTACCGCGGACAAGGTGGTGGTTCCTTCTTGAATCCTTTGGGGTATAAGGACACCCCACATTGCTGCTGGGGAGAGAGTTTGATTCTGGATTTCACCCGGCAACAGTGAAGGAACCTTTCCCAGTCAGGATGGGGAGTGGCTTGGAGGGGGTGGTCTACCTGCTGCCCTGGTCCTTCTAGCTGGTAGAGATGGTGTGTTGGAAAGGTGCTGCTAAAGGAGTGTTGGTTAGTTGCTGATCAATGATGTACACTGCAGCCACTATGTAACAGTTCTGGAAGGAGCAGATGTTGACGGTAGGGCTGCCGACCAAATGGGCTGCTTTGACATGAATGGTGTCGGGCTTTTTGAGTGCTTTTGAGGCTGTACCCATCCAAGCAAGTGGAGAGTATTCCCATCATACTCCTGACTAGAGCCTTGCAGATAATGGACAGGCTTTGGGAAGTCAGGAAGTGAGTTACTTGCCACAGTATTCCTAGCCTCTGACCTGCTCTTGCAGCCATTTTTATATGACTAATCCAGTCCAGTGTTTGGTCAATGGTAAAATCCTAGGAATATCACAGTGCCAGGGTCCCAGGTTCAATTCCTGCCTCAGGCGACTGACTGTGTGGAGTTTGCACATTCTTCCCGTGTCTGCGTGGGTTTCCTCCGGGTGCTCCAGTTTCCTCCCCCAGTCCAAAGATGTGCAGGTTCGGTGAATTGGCCATGCTAAATTGCCCATAGTGTTCAGGAATGTGTAGGCTCGGTGTATTAGTCAGGGGAAATATAAGTTAATAGGGTAGGGGAGTGGGTCTGGGTGGGATACTCTCCGGAGGGTCGGTGTGGACTTGTTGGGCCAAATGGCCTGTTTCCACACTGTCAGGATTCTATGATTCTATTCTACGATTCGAACACAGAGTGCACTTCAAAAATGAAGTTTAAGAAAAAGCTTTGGGATATCCTGAAGAGATGATGGGATATTATAAAACAACAGCGTTTTAGACAGTACCTGTAGCAGAGTAAAAATCCCAAAGCACGTGGCAGGAGTGATTATGAGCCATGAATTGAAACTATTATGGGCGCTATCACAGAAGATGACCAAGAACTTGGCTCATTGGGTTTTAAGGAGTATCTTTAAGGAGATAGAAGGGGTTTAAGGTGGCAATTCCAGAGCTTATAGTCCAGGCAACTGAGGCTCCATATCGTGGAGAAATGAAAATGGAGCCCAGAGCTCGGTTAGCAGTGAGATTGCTAAACATTGTACGGCTGGAGGGAGAACGGAAAAGTGAGAAGTTGGGAAAACAAGAATTTACACAGCCCAAGCCCTCCTTATTCCTTCAGCCTAATGTAAGGAAATTCTCACAAAGTTTGCTGCATTTGTGGCTAAGGTTCATATCCCAAGGTTTCTGAAAGTACTTCAATTTCTAAAAAGCATGACAGAAATGTCAGCACCGTAAACTCCTGACTAAGGGCTTTTGCCCGAAATGTCGATTTCGCTGCCCCTTGGATGCTGCCTGAACTGCTGTGCTCTTCCAGCACCACTAATCCAGATCTGGTTTCCAGCATGTTGCGGAGTCATTGTTTTTACCTCTTTAGCCCCGACCTAAGCAAGTGTGAGCTTCAGAACACTTCAGTGTTGCTTTCTTATCAGTTGCTCTGTTTATTAGTGAAGGAGCGGGAATTCGGGAGGAATTGAATCTGCTGAACATTATCAACGGTATAAAATGAAAGGGTAGGTGATATCTGATTTCTACTGAATTGTTTTCTGCAGATTTTGTACTAAGTTAGTATCCTCAAGATGGCAATGTTGCCACATTTTTAATTACCAGTACTCCCTATCTGGACTAGTTACACATTGAATTCCAAGCTGTCTTTAATGTTATTTTACTGATTATTAATGTAGATGCAACAAAAGAATGAAATTTGGCCTAACTTTGTCTGTTTGATTTCTTTCTATAATTTTTGTAATTCAAATGTTTTTGGATTATGGCGACTTCTACGCATTTTACTGGATTTACATAAATTAGATTAGATTCCCAACAGCGTGGAAACAGGCCCTTCAGCCCAACAAGTCCTCACCAACCCTCTGAACAGCAACCCACCCAGACCCATTCCCCTACAATTACCCCTGACTCATGCACCTAACTCTACGGCCAATTCACCTGACCTGCACATTTTTCGACTGTGGGAGGAAACCGGAGCACCCGGAGGAAACCCATGCAGACACGGGGAGAATGTGCAAACTCCACACAGAGTGTTTCCCACGTAGGGATTTGAACCCGGGTTTCTGGCGCTGTGAGGCAGCAGTGCTAACCACTGAGCCACCGTGCCATAAATTGCTGTACAATTGTTTGTGTGGATTCAAGTGAAAATCACCAGGCAATGAGTTTGTGTTGAAGTTTTGCGAGCTGATATCAGTGAGCAGGGGAGGGGGGAACTATTCACTGTGTGTTGCTACTTTTCAGAGTCATTAACAAAGTTCTCAGATTCCAGAGTCAGGTCTTGCATTTAGTTCTTTCACATTCGTCCACTGCCAACAGGGTGTGCTCCACACCAGGGACATCAAACACAAACTCGGGTCGACAGGAAACCTCCATCCGGCCTGCAGATTGGCAGCATCCCCATACTCTGCCTTACTCCCACAGTCTGACCTTTCTGTCCTTGACCAGAAACTGACTGTAATCACGAGGAACCAGCTCCACACCATTCAGCACAGCTCCCCATCCCATCGTGTAAACTCACCAACTCCAGGACAACTCCCCCTCCCATCGTCTGCACTCACCAACTCCAGCCCTGCTGCCGCTCCCATCATCTACACTCACCAACCCCAGCCCAGATACCTGGCCCATCATCTGCACTCACCAACTCCAGCCCAGATACCCAGCCCATCGTCTACACTCACCAAAACCAGTACAGCTCCCCCTCCCATCATCTACACTCACCAACTCCAGCCCTGCTGCCCCTCCCATCATCTACACTCACCAACCCCAGCCCAGATACCCAGCCCATCGTCTGCACTCACCAACTCCAGCCCAGATAACCAGCCCATGATCTGCACTCACGAACTCCAGCCCAGATACCCCTCCTATTGTCTGCACTCTCCAATTCCAACTCAGCTCCCCCTCCCATCGTCGTCACTCACCAACTCCAGAACAGTGCCCCGTCCCATCGTGTACACTCACCAACTCCAGCACAGCTCCCCCTCCTATCATCTACATTCACCAACTACAGCAAAGCTCACTCTCCCATCGTGTACACTCACCAACTCCAGCTCAGCTCCCCCTCCCATCGTCGACACTCACCAACTCCAGCACAGCTCCCCCTCCCAGTGTCGACCCTCACCAGCTCCAGCACACCTCCCCCTCCCATCGTCTACACTCAACAACTCCAGCACAGCTCCCCTTCACATCGTCTACACACACCAACTCCAGCACAGCTCCCCTTCACATCGTCTACACACACCAACTCCAGCTCAGCTCCCCCTCGCATCGTCTACACTCATCAACTCCAGCACAGCTCCCCCTCCCATCATCTACACTCAGAAACTCCAGCTCAGCACCCCCTCCCATCATCTACACTCACCAACTACAGCAAAGCTCCCCCTCCCATCGTGTACACTCACCAGCTCCAGCACAGATGCCCCTTCCATCGTCAACAGTCACCAACTCCAGCACAGCACCCATTCCCATCGTCTACTCGCACCAGCTCCAGCACACCCCCCTTCCCATCGTCTACACTCACCAGCTCCAGCACAGATCCCACTCCCATCGTCTACACTCAACAACTCCAGCACAGCTCCCCTTCACATCATCTACACTCACCAACTCCAGGTCAACTCCCCCTCCCATCATCTACACTCAGGAACTCCAGCTCAGCACCCCCTCCCATCGTCGACACTCACCAACTCCAGCACAGCTCCCCCTCCCATCGTCTACACTCACCAACTCCAGCTCAGCTCCCACTCCCATCGTCGACACTCACCAACTCCAGCACACCTCCCCCTCCCATCGTCTACAGTCACCAGCTCTAGCACAGATCCCCCTCCCATCGTCTACACTCAACAACTCCAGCACTGCTCCGCCTCCCATTATGTAAACTCAACCAACACCAGCCCAGATCACCCTCCCATTGATTACACTCACCAACTCCAGCACAGTTCCCCCTCCCATCGTCTACACTCACCAACTCCAGCTCAGCTCCCCCTCCCATCGTCTACACTCACCAACTCCAGCACAGTTCTCCCTCCCATCGTCTACACTCACCAACTCCAGCTCAGCTGCCACTCCCATTGTCTACACTCACCAACTCCAGCACAGATCCCCCTCCCATCATCTACACTCAGGAACTCCAGCTCAGCACCCCCTCCCATCGTCGACACTCACCAACTCCAGCACAGCTCCCCCTCCCATCGTCTACACTCACCAACTCCAGCTCAGCTCCCACTCCCATCGTCTACACTCACCAACTCCAGCTCAGCTCCCACTCCCATAGTCTGCACTCACCAACTCCAGCACAGCGCCCCGTCCCATCGTGTACACTCAACAACTCCAGCACAGCTCCCCTTCACATCGTCTACACTCACCAACTCCAGCTCAGCTCCCCCTCCCATCGTCTACACTCACCAACTCCAGCTCAGCTCCCACTCCCATCGTCGACACTCACCAACCCCAGCACAGCGCCCCGTCCCATCGTGTACACTCAACAACTCCAGCACAGCTCCCCCTCCCATCGTCTACACTCACCAACTCCAGCTCAGCTCCCACTCCCATCGTCTACACTCACCAACTCCAGCACAGCTCCCCGTCCCATCGTCTACACTCACCAACTCCAGCACAGCTCCCCCTCCCATCGTCTACACTCACCAACTCCAGCTCAGCTCCCACTCCCATCGTCCACACTCACGAACTCCAGCTCAGCTCCCACTCCCATCGTCTACACTCACCAACTCCAGCACAGCTCCCCGTCCCATCGTCTACACTCACCAACTCCAGCACAGCTCCCCCTCCCATCGTCTACACTCACCAACTCCAGCTCAGCTCCCACTCCCATCGTCCACACTCACCAACTCCAGCTCAGCTCCCACTCTCATCGTCTGCACTCACCAACTCCAGCAGCTCCCCTCCCTTCGTCTACACTCACCAACTCCAGCTCAGCACCCCCTCCCATCGTCGACACTCACCAACTCCAGCACAGCTCCCCCTCCCATTGTCTACACTCACCAACTCCAGCTCAGCTCCCACTCTCATCGTCTGCACTCACCAACTCCAGCTCAGCTCCCCTCCCTTCGTCTACACTCACCAACTCTAGCATAGCTCCCCCTCCCATCATCTACACTCAGGAACACCAGCTCAGCATCCCCTCCCAACGTCGACACTCACCAACTCCAGCACACCTCCCCCTCCCATCGTCTACAGTCACCAGCTCTAGCACAGATCCCCCTCCCATCGTCTACACTCAACAACTCCAGCACTGCTCCCCCTCCCATTATGTAAACTCAACCAACACCAGCCCAGATCACCCTCCCATTGATTACACTCACCAACTCCAGCTCAGCTCCCACTCCCATCGTCGGCACTCACCAACTCCAGCACAGTTCTCCCGCCCATCGTCTACACTCACCAACTCCAGCTCAGCTCCCACTCCCATTGTCTACAGCCACCAACTCCAGCTCAGCTCCCCCCTCCCATCGTCTACACTCACCAAATCCAGCACAGCTCCCCCTCCCATCGTGTACAGTCACCAACTCCAGCTCAGCTCCCCCTCCCATCGTCTACACTCACCAACCCCAGCCCAGCTCCCCCTCCCATCATCGACACTCACCAAATCCAACACAGCTCCCCCTCCCATCGTCTACACTCACCAACTCCAGTTCAGCTCCCCCTCCCATCATCAACACTCACCAACTCCAGCACAGTTACCCCTTCCATCGTCTACACTCACCACCTCCAGCCCAGAAACCCCTCCCATCGTCTACACTCACCAACTCCAACACAGCTCCCCCTCCCATCGTCTACACTCACCAACTCCAGCTCAGCTCCCCCTCCCATCATCTACACTCACCAACTCCAGCTCAGCTCCCCCTCCCATCATCTACACTCACCAACTCCAGCACAGCTCTCCCACTCCCATTGTCGACACTCACCAAATCCAACACAGCTCCCCCTCCCATCGTCTACACTACCAACTCCAGCTCAGCTCCCGTTCCCATCATCTACACTCACCAACTCCAGCCCAGCTCCCCTCCCATTGTCTACACTAACCAACTCCAGCTCAGCTCGGGGGACAGGCCCACTATACATCACCATCAGGGGAAAAACTCACTATACATCACCATCGGGGGACAGGCCTACTATACATCACCATCAGGGGAAAGACTCACTATACATCACCATCGGGGGACAGGCCCACTATACATCACCATCGGGGGACAGGCCTACTATACATCACCATCGGGGGACAGGCCCACTATACATCACCATCAAGGGAAAGACTCACTATACATCACCATCGGGGAAAGACTCACTATACATCACCATCGGGGGACAGGTCCACTATACATCACCATCAGGGGAAAGACTCACTATACATCACCATCGGGGGACAGGCCCACTATACATTACTATCGAGGGACAGGCTCACTATACATTACTATCGAGGGACAGGCTCACTATACATCACCAACAAGGGAAAGACTCACTATACATCACCATCGCGGGACAGGCCTATTATACATCACCATCGGGGGACAGGCCCACTATACATCACTATCGGGGGACAGGCCCACTATACATCACCATCGGGGGACAGGTCCACTATACATCACCATCGGGGGACAGGCCCACTATACATCACCATCGGGGGACAGGTCCACTATACATCACCATCGGGGGACAGGCCCACTATACATCACTATCGGGGGACAGGCCCACTATACATCACCATCGGGGGACAGGTCCACTATACATCACCATCGGGGGACAGGCCCACTATACATCACTATCGGGGGACAGGCCCACTATACATCACTATCGGGGGACAGGCCCACTATACATCACCATCGGGGGACAGGTCCACTATACATCACCATCGGGGGACAGGCCCACTATACATCACCATCGGGGGACAGGCCCACTATACATCACCATCGGGGGACAGGTCCACTATACATCACCATCGGGGGACAGGCCCACTATACATCACCATCGGGGGACAGGCCCACTATACATCACCATCGGGGGACAGGCCCACTATACATCACCATCGGGGGACAGACCCACTATACATCACTATCGGGGGACAGGTCCACTATACATCACCATCGGGGGACAGACCCACTATACATCACCATCGGGGGACAGGTCCACTATACATCACCATCGGGGGACAGGTCCACTATACATCACTATCGGGGGACAGGCCCACTATACATCACTATCGGGGGACAGACCCACTATACATCACCATCGGGGGACAGGTCCACTATACATCACTATCGGGGGACAGACCCACTATACATCACCATTGGGGGACAGGCCCACTATACATCACCATCAAGGGAAAGACTCACTATACATCACCATCAGGGGAAAGACTCACTATACATCACCATCGGGGGACAGGTCCACTATACATCACTATCGGGGGACAGGTCCACTATACATCACTATCGGGGGACAGGCCCACTATACATCACTATCGGGGGACAGACCCACTATACATCACCATCGGGGGACAGGTCCACTATACATCACTATCGGGGGACAGACCCACTATACATCACCATTGGGGGACAGGCCCACTATACATCACCATCAAGGGAAAGACTCACTATACATCACCATCAGGGGAAAGACTCACTATACATCACCATCGGGGGACAGGTCCACTATACATCACTATCGGGGGACAGGTCCACTATATATCACTATCGGGGGACAGGCCCACTATACATCACCATCAGGGGAAAGACTCACTATACATCACCATCGGGGGACAGGCCCACTATACATCACTATCGGGGGACAGGCCCACTATACATCACTATCGGGGGACAGGCCCACTATACATCACCATCGGGGGAAAGACTCACTATACATCACCATCGGCGGACAGGCCCACTATACATCACTATCGGGGGACAGGCCCACTATACATCACTATCGGGGGACAGGTCCACTATATATCACTATCGGGGGACAGGCCCACTATACATCACCATCGGGGGACAGGCCCACTATACATCACCATCAGGGGAAAGACTCACTATACATCACCATCGGGGGACAGGCCCACTATACATCACCATCAGGGGAAAGACTCACTAAACATCACCATTGGGGGACAGGCCCACTATACATCACCATCAGGGGACAGGTCCACTATACATCACCATCGGGGGACAGGCCCACTATACATCACTATCGGGGGACAGGCCCACTATACATCACCATCGGGGGACAGGTCCACTATACATCACCATCGGGGGACAGGCCCACTATACATCACCATCGGGGGACAGGTCCACTATACATCACCATCGGGGGACAGGCCCACTATACATCACTATCGGGGGACAGGCCCACTATACATCACCATCGGGGGACAGGTCCACTATACATCACCATCGGGGGACAGGCCCACTATACATCACTATCGGGGGACAGGCCCACTATACATCACTATCGGGGGACAGGCCCACTATACATCACCATCGGGGGACAGGTCCACTATACATCACCATCGGGGGACAGGCCCACTATACATCACCATCGGGGGACAGGCCCACTATACATCACCATCGGGGGACAGGTCCACTATACATCACCATCGGGGGACAGGCCCACTATACATCACCATCGGGGGACAGGCCCACTATACATCACCATCGGGGGACAGGCCCACTATACATCACCATCGGGGGACAGACCCACTATACATCACTATCGGGGGACAGGTCCACTATACATCACCATCGGGGGACAGACCCACTATACATCACCATCGGGGGACAGGTCCACTATACATCACCATCGGGGGACAGGTCCACTATACATCACTATCGGGGGACAGGCCCACTATACATCACTATCGGGGGACAGACCCACTATACATCACCATCGGGGGACAGGTCCACTATACATCACTATCGGGGGACAGACCCACTATACATCACCATTGGGGGACAGGCCCACTATACATCACCATCAAGGGAAAGACTCACTATACATCACCATCAGGGGAAAGACTCACTATACATCACCATCGGGGGACAGGTCCACTATACATCACTATCGGGGGACAGGTCCACTATACATCACTATCGGGGGACAGGCCCACTATACATCACTATCGGGGGACAGACCCACTATACATCACCATCGGGGGACAGGTCCACTATACATCACTATCGGGGGACAGACCCACTATACATCACCATTGGGGGACAGGCCCACTATACATCACCATCAAGGGAAAGACTCACTATACATCACCATCAGGGGAAAGACTCACTATACATCACCATCGGGGGACAGGTCCACTATACATCACTATCGGGGGACAGGTCCACTATATATCACTATCGGGGGACAGGCCCACTATACATCACCATCAGGGGAAAGACTCACTATACATCACCATCGGGGGACAGGCCCACTATACATCACTATCGGGGGACAGGCCCACTATACATCACTATCGGGGGACAGGCCCACTATACATCACCATCGGGGGAAAGACTCACTATACATCACCATCGGCGGACAGGCCCACTATACATCACTATCGGGGGACAGGCCCACTATACATCACTATCGGGGGACAGGTCCACTATATATCACTATCGGGGGACAGGCCCACTATACATCACCATCGGGGGACAGGCCCACTATACATCACCATCAGGGGAAAGACTCACTATACATCACCATCGGGGGACAGGCCCACTATACATCACCATCAGGGGAAAGACTCACTAAACATCACCATTGGGGGACAGGCCCACTATACATCACCATCAGGGGACAGGTCCACTATACATCACCATCGGGGGACAGGCCCACTATACATCACTATCGGGGGACAGGCCCACTATACATCACCATCGGGGGACAGGCCTACTATACATCACCATCAGGGGAAAGACTCACTAAACATCACCATTGGGGGACAGGTCCACTATACATTACCACTGGGGGGACAGACCCTCCATACATCACAATCAGGGGACAGAATCACTATACATCACCATCGGGGGACAGGCCCACTATACATCAATATCAGGGGAAAGACTCACTAAACATCACCATTGGGGGACAGGCCCACTATACATCACCATCGGGGGTCAGGCCCACTATACATCACCATCGGGGGACAGGCCTACTATACATCATGATCGGAGAACGGGAGCACTATACATCACCATCGGGGGACAGACCCACTATACATCACCATCGGGGGAAAGACTCACTATACATCACCATTGGGGGACAGGCCCACTATACATCACCATCGGGGGACAGGCCCACTATACATCACCATCGGGGGAAAGACTCACTATACATCACCATTGGGGGACAGGCCCACTATACATCACCATCGGGGGACAGGCCCACTATACATCACCATCGGGGGACAGGCCCACTATACATCACCATCAGGGGAAAGACTCACTAAACATCACCATTGGGGGACAGGCCCACTATACATCACCATCGAGGGACAGGCCCACTGTACATCACCATCGGGGGACAGGTCCACTATACATCACCATAGGGGGACAGGCCCACTATACATCACCATCGGGGGACAGGCCCACTATACATCACCATTGGGGGACAGGCCCACTATACATCACCATCGGGGGACAGGCCTACTATACATCACCATCAGGGGAAAGACTCACTAAACATCACCATTGGGGGACAGGTCCACTATACATTACCACTGGGGGGACAGACCCTCCATACATCACAATCAGGGGACAGAATCACTATACATCACCATCGGGGGACAGGCCCACTATACATCAATATCAGGGGAAAGACTCACTAAACATCACCATTGGGGGACAGGCCCACTATACATCACCATCGGGGGTCAGGCCCACTATACATCACCATCGGCGGACAGGCCCACTATACATCACTATCGGGCTACAGACCCATTATATATCACCATCGGGGAACCGACCTACTACACATCACCATCAGAAAACAGTCCCACTATACATCACCATTGGGGGACCGACCCACTATACATTACCATCGGGGGACAGGCCCACTGTACATCACCATTGGGGGACCGACCCACTATACATTACCATCGGAGAACAGACACACTCTACATCACCATCCGGGGCCAGACCCACTATACATCGCTGGGCATTCCCGAAAGGGCATTAGTGAACCCGCTGGGTTTATTGCACAACTGTGGTAGTTTGTCACAGTCACCATCACTGAATCCAACTTTTATAATTGCAATTCATTGAGTTTTAATTTCATCAGCCTCTGTGCTGGGATTTGAAGCTGTTATCCTCTGAATTACGAATCCAGTGTCATTACCATCATTCATACATCTCTCAGCCCTATACCTCCTGGTGATGACTTGAAGGTGTCTGTGTGCACCTGAGGGCAGCTTAATCCCCTGTGCTGGCAGCATCCTCTTTCAAACATGAGAATTCTTGATATCTCTTCAGGCAGTCAATCCTCTCAGAGCTAAACCAGTCCGTTCCCTATGAGTGGTCTAACTGTCCAGCTTCTGTCCCTTTCTTTCCCAATGTAAATATACATCTGTTTAATCAGCTCTGGCTGGGAATTACCTTTTGCAATGAATGAACAGCAACAAGTCCCCGGTTAGATCAGCTTTTAAAAATGAATTAAATACAGTGCCCAAAAAGTACAGAAGATGCTGATAAATACTGGAGTAGGCGTTTCCTACAGCCTTAAATAAAGAAGTGCTCATTCTGCAGATGTCATTTCACAAAATGTTGGTTTATCTTAGACTCATCGAATCGTACAAACAGAAGAGACCCTTCAGCCCATTGACTGTGTATTCGCAAAAACATACTCCGACCCACACTAGCCCCACTTTCCCACACTAGACCCATAGCCTTGACTGCTGTAATGTTTCAAGTGCTCAGACAAGTCCTGTCTAAAGGCTGCGTATTGCAGTCCTCCACCAATCTCTGGGTGAAAACAATCCCCTCCTGCCTTTCACTTTACGACAACACCCCCTCGTTACTGACCGTACAACTAACCTCGTCTCTGTTACTGATTGTGCGGCCATTGCAAACAGTTTCCCCTCATCTGCCTTCAGTGAAACCAATGTCTCAGGGAAGAGCCAGCTGACTATCCTCCAAAACAATCAAGTGTGTTTGGTTTTCTGTTACTAGCTGGACCAGGTCAGGGCTGACAGTATAAGAGCAAGATCGAATCTCCTGGTGTTATGATGTTCATGAAGCTTCACAGGGTCTAATGCAGCAAAATGTGGTGCCGTGGAGGTCTCAGGGCTGGTGGTATGTCAAAGGACAAGGTTAAAGGAGAAATGAGAGGAGAGGTTGGATGGAGAGTTCAAGAGCATTGGTGGGTCAGATAAGGTAATACAGAGGGCAGAATTGTCAGAGCTCAAATTCCTCAAAGGTTCATAGGGCTGGAAATGCCTGCAGGGGTAGGGGAGAGACAAGGTTAAAAATCACTCATGACCATTTAAAAGCAATGGTCTACAGTGCTGAGCCGGGAGCCAGTGTAGGTCAGTGAGCACAGGGATAATGGGTGAACAGAAGCCAGTGCAAATCGCTATTACAACTGATCAGAGCCCTGAAATACTGTGGATATTGCTAATTTATAATTCCAAGTGTGTTTTTAAAAGGAGGGCTGATGCAGATGTAAAATTAAGTGACTTTCCAGAGAAAGAGAGACCCGTGGAATATCCAAATAAAGAAAAACCCACTTTGTTTGCAGTCACAAGACATTCAAAAGAGCTTTCCTGACATTTAAGCATGTTTGAAGCATAATCCCGGTTGTAATCCAGTGTTAATTTTTAAATCTTTAAATCTGAGATAGATTAACTTTTATGAAGGAAAGAGATCTGGGCCAAAGACAGGTCTAAGGCCCCAGATCAGCCATGAATCCGTTGAATGATGGAACAGGCTCGAGGGGCTGAATGGCCTACTTCTGTTCCAATATGTTCCAACGTAATGTAGAAACAGCAGCAAGCAATTTGTGCACAGCAAGATTCCACAAGCAGTAATTCAGTAGTGGCCAGATAATGTTTCTCTGATGTTGATTGAGGGATGAACTGTGCCCTTCTTCAAAATACTGTAGTGACATGGATTCTTTAATGTGTTGAACAGAAATGAGACCTCAGTTTAAAGTCTCACTGAAAGACAGCACTGCAGCACTCTCCCAGTACTGCACCAGAGAGCTGGTGCTATTTGGAGAAATTGAGTCATAGAGATGTACAGCATGGAAACAGACCCTTCGGTCCAACCCGTCCATGCCGACCAGATATCCCAACCCAATCTAGTCCCACCTGCCAGCACCCGGCCCATATCCCTCCAAACCCTTCCTATTCATATACCCCCAGCAGGTTCAGTGCAGCAATCAAGACGGAAATAGTATTCAAGGATATGAGAAAAATTGGTACAAAGCCATTCTGAGAGCCATTGAAAATGTGATGGGATGAATATCCTCCTCTCATGCTGTGACTGTGAAATGTTCAGAATACTTTGCGTCCCCTTCTTGCCGCCCCTGAGGTGGTGGGGGAGGTGTAGAGTTGTCCCAGCGCTGGCCACATTCTGTCACCTTGTCTCAGTGCCGGGCTGGCCCAGTACCACACAGCAATGCAGACACTGACAGAGACCACATTCGACTGATGTGTTCACTGCTGCTGAATGAGTTCTCACCTACAGCAACTGGCATCTTGTAACACAACCCAGCGAGTGCAGAGGGATCGATGTTATCACAGCCCTATCCCTGCTCTCCCCTGACAGTCTATCAGGGATGCCTGGATAGCAGCCAGAACTGTCATGCAAACTAGCAGGTGCTGGAGAAACTCAGCAAGTGTCGCAACATTTGCAAAGAGAGAAAAGCAGAGTTTAAGTCTAATATTGATGAACTGGTCTTGGAAGAAGTCCAGAGGCAGCTCTTAAGAATAAGCCTGAGCATGAAGGGGTTGTCAGGTGAGGAGTGGTTGAGGACACTGGGTCTGTAGTCAATGGAGTTTAGAAGGAAGAGGGAGGGATCTCACTGAAAG
Organism: Chiloscyllium plagiosum; assembly: GCF_037043375.1. NCBI lineage: Eukaryota > Metazoa > Chordata > Chondrichthyes > Orectolobiformes > Hemiscylliidae > Chiloscyllium > Chiloscyllium plagiosum. Next base: position 9,652,733 of record NW_028270168.1, read on the forward strand.
GTACAGAATATTGAGAGATCTGGACAGAGTGAACATGGAGAAGATGTTTCCATTACTAAGGATGTGAAACTCATTGTCACAGAGGGCTGTGAAGGCCAAGTCATTGAGTGCATTTAAGACAGGGATAGATAGGTTAGTAAGGAGATCAAGGTTTACTGGGAGAACCCTTTTGAGATTCTGAGGGAGGGTCACTGGACCCGAAACCTTAAACTCTGATTTCTCGCCATGGACGCTGCCAGACCTGCTGAGCTTTTCTAGCAATTTCTGTTGTTGTTAGAGGGAAAAGGCAGGAGAATGAGATTACCAACCACAATTGAATAGTGGAGCAGACTCAATGGGCCAAATGGCCTAATTTTGATCCTATATCTCACGGTCTTGTGGAAGAGGCCATTCAGCCCATCATGTCTGCATTGACTCTCAGAATGAGCATCATTAAACAACCCCAATCTGTCCAAATTCTCTTCATCATCAAAACTCTCTGCTCCAGGCAACATCCTGGCAAATTGCCTCTGTGTGCCCTCTTACCATATCCTAGTTCAGCTCCTGCACACCAGACAGAGCAAGCAACAATCCATTCTTTGAAAGGATTAACACAAAATCACTTCATCTTCATGCTGACAGAACTTGCTGGTTGGCTATGGAAAAGGAAATCAGGAAAAAAGCCACAAACCCTTCAGAAAAACAGGATCATGTGTCAAGGAAAATGTAAGAGGTGGAGAAAGATATTTTCAACCATCCTGTTCTGTCCATGTTCTTACGACATGCCTCTGGAGCAGATGGGACTTGCCCTTGGCCTCCTAGCTTAGAGGTAGGGGCTCTACCACTGCACTCTAGAGATAGAGCTAAGGAAAGTGATCAATACACTGCATCTGTAAAATGATCATGTTTATTGTGAGCACAAAGGGTATTGAAATTGTATTGATGCACTTCAGTGCAGAAGGAAGTTTGAAGTTTCAAAGGATTTGAAACGTAATTTTGCATAAAGAAAAATGTATTTCTTTGCACTTTGTGCAGAATTACATTTCAAATCCTTTGCCTTCAGACCATATTTGGCATGGAACGTATAGATTAAATATTAAGTGTTAGAATTACGTTGTGGCAACTATGATGAATGGAAAGGCAAGTTGAATTTGACTACAATTGTTTGAAATGGTTTGTTATGTACCTCCTAATAAATTTTCTCAGTAAAGTCGGAAGAGTTGGAGGAAATTAAATTATCCACATGTTTCGTGAGTGATTCCAAGACTTTTAATCTCCCTTGTATTTACAAATTTGTTTGATGTGTACTTCTAACAGCTCTTTAAGGGACTCACTGTCACAATTTGTCTAGGAATGCTCTTGGAAAAGTACCTCGAGGATGTTTCTTGCCACATTAAATACAAGCTGTTGTTGACTGTTGATGTCAGTGTTCCTCGCTTTACCTTAAACTGCTATTCAGGTTTTATCCTTTACAACAATAATTAACATCCTAACTCTCTCTACAAGTTCACCTCACATGCTAGTTCCCCTCCAAGCCACTCATCATCCTGACTTGGAAATTCATCACTGCTCCTTCAGCATTGCTGGGTCAAAACCCTGGGTCTCCCACCTTAACAGCATTGTGGAGGGATCTGTCAACCGAATGTTCACTAATACCTTCAGGAGGACAATGAGAGAGGACAATAAATGTTGGCCCAGCCAGTGCAGGCCACATCCTTAAGAATATATTAAAGATCTCCTTTGCTGAATCAGCCGCATGGCATTGCTTGTGTCCCCTCCAGCACTTACACTCCACTCCCTCACCGTGAACAAGACTGAACACATTACTAATCAAAGGGCTGTATGATATGGACCTGGAAATCTTCAGTAGGTCCTCAACTCTGCATAATTACCTCCTGCTTCATGGTTCCCATCACTCTTACCACCTCTTGCCCTGTCAATCACCAACCACAACTCTCCCATGACCCTCCCTCTTATCCTTCCTCTATTTCCCCATGCCATCTCCAAATCCTCATATTCCAGAATTTCCTCTCTCTCTGTCGCTCCACCTCCTTTTAGACCCTTTTTCACACCCACCCCTCAAACCAAACTGTGAAATGGAGAAAAGCACGAAAAGGGGAACAGAATGCTGGGGAAAGGGCAGGGTGTGTTGGGGGACCTCTTCAGAGAGCCTACGCACCTATTCTGGGGCTCAGCAGCTTTCTCCTGTGTTTGGAGATGCCGGTGTAGGACTAGTGTGCTTCCAATTAAACCTGTTGGACTATAACCTGGTGTTGTGTGATTTTTAACTTCTCCTGTGTTGACTTGGAGGTGCCACTGTTGGACTGGGGTGGGCAAGGTCAAAAATCACAGGACACCGAGTTATAGTCCAACAGGTTTATTTGAAACCACAAGCTTTCAGACCACCTCCCCCCCCCACTCCATCCATCCCCCCACTCACCTTCCTCAGGCAGCTAGGAGGGGAGTGGGAGCTACAAAAGCTTGCAATTTCAAATAAACCTGTTGGACTATAACCCGGGTCGTGTGACTTTTGACTCTCTCCTGGATCAGACACTTCCTGGTGCCTCTGGTCCCCCAGATTTCAGGTCCCCTTCACGAACAGGCTGGCCAATCGTGAAGTGCATTGGGAGATTTTCCCAGTTTTAAAGGTGCAGTAACACGTAAAAGCTCCCTTCGTGTTTCAGCATCTCATTTACTTTGTTGTTTGGTGCCCCACACTGGCTAGACGTGCTAATTAGCAAATCGACTGCAGCTCGCAATCACTTTGATGTTCACCCTCCTCTGTTTTGACACCTGTCACAGTATATTAGGTTTGCTTGGGTATTCCTCCCAGGGCTCTAGCACCTCACATTTCTCTGCTATTGAACGACCTGCTGTGATTGGGTAAACAGCCGGGCTTGTTTGACAACTGCTGACAGAAAAGCTGACTGTCAATTACAGCATCGTTTATGAACAAGTTGCTCCGCAAATCGTTTACCTTCCTGGCCTTTTTAAAAATAACAAGTTACACTTTGCTATTGGTGATACAAGGAGGGCCAACAAAGCCATGGTGTTTCTTTAAGATATCATGTTTCATTTAAAGGAAGTGCATGTAAAATCTATTGGTAATATTAAACTTGAGATTGCCACTTTTGTTAACTAAGGGATTGTGAAGTTTCATATTTGACTTGAATTTCTAAAGACAGCACAGCAGTTAGCACTGCTGCCATAGCACCAGGGACCTGGGTTCAATTCCATCCTTGGGTGATGTCTGTGTGGGGGAGGTTGCATGTACCCCCCTCCCCACCCACCCCCTGTGTCTGTGTGGGTTCCCTCCAGGTGCTCCAATTTCCTCACATAATCCAAAAATGTGCAGATTAGCTGGATTGGCCATGGGAAATGTGGGGTTATGGGTTAAGGTTGGAACTCTTTGGAGGGGTCAGTTGAGACTTGATGGGCTGAATGGCCTTGTTCTGCAATGTAGGGGTTCTATAATTTGTTGATTACACATGTCCATCAGCTCTGGTCTCATTGAACAACAGAACAGGCAGCAGGGACTGAATGGTTTTGTTCTTGTGACAACATGATGTAAAAAATGGCTTAGGGTGGTACAGTGGCTCAGAGGTTAGCACTGCTGCCTCACAGCACTAGGGTCCCAGGTTCAATTCCAGCCTCAGGCAACTGTCTGTGTGGAGTTTGCACATTCTCCCCATGTCTGCGTTGGTTTCCTCCAGGTGCTCTGATTTCCTCCCACAGTCCAAAGATGTGCAGGTCAGGTGAATTGGCCATGCTAAATTGTCCATAGTGTTAGGTGCATTAGTCAGAGGGAAATGGGTCTGGGTGGGTTACTCTTTAGAGGACTGGTTGGGCCGAAGGGCCTGTTTCCACACTGTAGGGAATCTAATCTAATCATTACCAATGTTGGTGATATTTTCCTGGGTAGACCACTTACTTTTTTACTTGTTAATATTAGTCTCTAAAATTTTCCAAGATTTTAGAGTCATACAGTCATACAGCACGAAAACAGACACATTAGACCAACTAGTCCACACTAACCATGTTCCTAACTAATCTAATCCCACTTACCTGCATTTGGCCCATATCCCTCCAAACCTTTACTATTCATGTACCTGTCCAAATGCCTTTTAAATGTTGTAACTGTACCTGCATCCACCATTTCTTCTGGCAGTTCATTCCATACATGAACCATGCCCTGCATTAAAATGTCTCCCTTATGTCCTTTTCAAAACTTTTTTCTCTTACCTTAAAATGCCCCTTTGTTTTGAAATTTCCCAATTTAGGGGAAAGGCCTTTGCTATTTGCCTCAGCTATACCCCTCAGGATTTTATACACCTCTATATGGTCACCTCTTAACCTCCGAGGCTCCAGCCTATTTTTATAACTCAAACCCTCCATTCTTGGCAACATTCTGGTCAATTTTTTCTGAACCCTCTCCAGTTTAATAATATCCTTCCTGTAACAGGGAGACCAGAACAGCACACAGTACTCCAGAAGAGGCCTAGCCAATATCCTGGACAACCTCAATACAACATCCCAACACCTATACTCAAAGGTCTGAGCAATGAAGGTTAGTGTGCTAAATGCCTTCTTCACTGCCCTGTCTACCTGTGACGCAAATTTCAATGAATTATGTACCTGAACCCCCTCGGTCTCTGTGTGTTCTACAACAGTACCCAGGGCCCTACCATTAATTGTATAAGTCTTGCCCTTGCTTGTTTTACCAAAATGCAGTATCTTGCATTTATCCAAATGAACCTGAATCTGCCACTCCTCAGCACATTCAAGCAATTCATCAAGATCTCTTTGTAATCTGAGGTAAGTTTCTCCACTGTCCACTATATCACCAATTTTGGTATCATCCACTGACTTGCTAACCATTCCTCCTGAATTCCCATCCAAATCATTCACATAAATGACCAATAAATGTGAACCCAGTACCACTCCCCATGGAATCCCGCTGGTCACAGATATCCAGTCCGAAAAGCGAGCCTCCAACACCATCCTCTGTCTCTGATCATCAAGCCAATTTTACGTCCAATTGGCAAGCTCATCCTGAATCCCTAACTTTACTAATTAGTCTACCATGCAGAACTTTACTAAAGTCCAGATAAACTGGGTCTACCGCTCAGTCCTTCATCAATTGTCTTGGTTACTTCCTCAAAAAACTCAATCGAGTTTGCTTTGGACTTTTCAGAATGTGGGTTAAAAAATGGGAGGGGGTGGTCGGAAGGTCAAAAGTAGGTTCGGGGGTGGGGTGTGAGTAGATTTGAAAGAGACAATAACAATGGGAAGGAAAATGTTGTGTGGAGATTCACTTCAACAAAAAGTTACATTTATAAAGCACCTTTAACATGGCAGAATGTACTGAGATGCTGTGCAGGAGCAATGATCAAACCAAACCTAGGACAGAGTAAGATAAGAAGGCATTAGGGCTAGACATGGCTTGTTCAGTGGTAGTCATGACGTGGAGGTGCCACTGTTGAACTGGGGTGGACAAAGTTAAAAATCACACAACGTCAGGTTATAGTCCAACAAGTTTAATTGGAGGCACGCTAGCTTTTGGAGTGCCACTCCAGGTTGTGCATACTGCACAACTACCTGATGAAGGAGCAGCACTCTGAAAGATGGTGCCTCCAAATAAACCTGTCGGGCTATAACCTGGTGTTGGGTGATTTTTATCTTTGTTCAGTGGTAGGTTTTTGAGGAATGATTTTATGGAGGCAAAAGAAGCAGAGTGGAAATCGGTGAAGGAAGGAACTTTCCAGAATTTAAGGCCTAGCCACCCATGATGGGTTAATTAAAGTGGGTGACGTTTGAGAGACCAGAATTAGAGAAGCACAGATCTTTTTATTCATTGATGGGATGTCAGAAGCGCTGACAAAGCCAACGTTTAATATCCATCCCTAATTGTTTTTGAAAAGGTTTGTTGGGTTGAAGGAGATGACAATGACAGAGAGGGCAGGTCACCTAGGGATTTGAAAACATGGCTGAGAATGTTAATATTGTGACAGGACGATGTACTCAGGAGATGAGATGGTGTAAGAACCACAAAACTGAGCTGAAAGTCGCAGGGTTTCAGAAAATGTTACATTTATAATTTTGGAGATGGACCCACCTAATGTTCTGGTGGACATGGCTGGTGGGGATTTGGTTGGAGTATAACAAACTAGGGAACTGGGTCATGCTGACACAGTCAGTCTGAGGGCTGATGGGAACCAAACATTTGCAGATCCAACCCTGTGGCCAAACACAAATATTGGAAGCATAAAGGGGGCAAATGGAAGTCATCTATTGGAGCCATGTTGGCCAATCACATAATGAATGGAGGGAGTTATGACCCTGCCAGTATCACTTGTCCACCCACCCACTCCATCCACTATCCACCACCCAGCAAACTGGCTAGGCCACTGAAAGGTGAAGAAAGAAGATGCCTTCAGCAAGAGGAGTTTTCTT